>NC_064040.1:15681993-15984493 GCF_932526225.1 Nematostella vectensis | reverse complement strand
AGTGTAGTGGTTATCACGTCTGCTTTACACGCAGAAGGTCCCCAGTTCGAGCCTGGGCGGAAACATTTTGTTATTTTTTTTTGCGGATGGGGTACAATATGATGACATCAAATGACACCGCATTTAAAAGGAGAGAAAATCGTGAAGTTTCCTTAGTGTAGTTGTTATCACGTCTGCCTAAGACGCAGAAGGTCCCCAGTTCGAGCCTGGGCGGAAACATTTTATTATTTTTTTTGTGGATGGGGTACAATATGATGACATCAAATGACACCACATTTAATAGGAGAGATAATCGTGAAGTTTCCGTAGTGTAGTGGTTATCACGTCTGCCTAACACGCAGAAGGTCCCCAGTTCGAGCCTGGGCGGAAACAAAGTTTTTTTTTTGCCTAAGGGGTACAATATGATGACGTCAAATGACACCGCATTTAATAGGGGAGAAAGTCGTGAAGTTTCCGTAGTGTAGTGTTTACCACGTCTGCTTTACACGAAGAAGGTCCCAAGTTCTAGCCCCGCCGGGACATTTTTTAAATTTCTTTGACGTTGGTGCATCGATATGATGACATCGAATGAAAACGAATTTAATAGGAGAGAAAATTGTGAAGTTTCCGTAGTGTAGTGGTTATCACGTCTGCCTAACACGCAGAAGGTCCCCAGTTCGAGCCTGGGCGGAAACATTTTGTTATTTTTTTTTGCGGATGGGGTACAATATGATGACATCAAATGACACCGCATTTAAAAGGAGAGAAAATCGTGAAGTTTCCTTAGTGTAGTGGTTATCACGTCTGCTTTACACGCAGAAGGTCCCCAGTTCGAGCCTGGGCGGAAACAAAGTTTTTTTTTTGCCTAAGGGGTACAATATGATGACATCAAATGACACCGCATTTAATAGGAGAGATAATCGTGAAGTTTCCGTAGTGTAGTGGTTATCACGTCTGCTTTACACACAGAAGGTCCCCTTTTCGAGCCTGGGCGGAAACGTTTTGTTATTTTTTTTTTTTTTGCGGATGGGGTACAATATGATGACATCAAATGTCACTGCATTTAATAGGAGAGAAAGTCGTGAAGTGTCCGTAGTGTAGTGGTTATCACATCTGCCTAACACGCAGAAGGTCCCCAGTTCTAGCATGGGCGGAAACATTTTATTATTTTTTTTGCGGATGGGGTACAATATGATGACATCAAATGACACCGCATTTAATAGGAGAGAAATTCGTGAAGTTTCCGTAGTGTAGTGGTTATCACGTCTGCTTTACACGCAGAAGGTCCCCAGTTTGAGCCTGGGCGGAAACATTTTGTTATTTTTTTTTGCGGATGGGGTACAATATGATGACATCAAATGACACCGCATTTAATAGGAGAGATAATCGTGAAGTTTCCGTAGTGTAGTGGTTATCACGTCTGCCTCACACGCAGAAGGTCCCCAGTTCGAGCCTGGGCTGAAACATTATTTAAATCTTTTGCCGTTGGTGCATCCATATGATGACATCGAATAAAACCGAATTTAATTAGGGAGCCTGGGAGGAAATATTTTGTTATTTTTTTTTTGCGGAAGGGTTACAATATGATGACATCAAATGACACCACATTTAATAGGAGAGATAATCGTGAAGTTTCCGTAGTGTAGTGGTTATCACGTCTGCTTTACACGCAGAAGGTCCCCAGTTCGAGCCTGGGCGGAAACATTTTGTTATTTTTTTTTGCGGATGGGGTACAATATGATGACATCAAATGACACCGCATTTAAAAGGAGAGAAAATCGTGAAGTTTCCTTAGTGTAGTTGTTATCACGTCTGCCTAAGACGCAGAAGGTCCCCAGTTCGAGCCTGGGCGGAAACATTTTATTATTTTTTTTGTGGATGGGGTACAATATGATGACATCAAATGACACCACATTTAATAGGAGAGATAATCGTGAAGTTTCCGTAGTGTAGTGGTTATCACGTCTGCCTAACACGCAGAAGGTCCCCAGTTCGAGCCTGGGCGGAAACAAAGTTTTTTTTTTGCCTAAGGGGTACAATATGATGACGTCAAATGACACCGCATTTAATAGGGGAGAAAGTCGTGAAGTTTCCGTAGTGTAGTGTTTACCACGTCTGCTTTACACGAAGAAGGTCCCAAGTTCTAGCCCCGCCGGGACATTTTTTAAATTTCTTTGACGTTGGTGCATCGATATGATGACATCGAATGAAAACGAATTTAATAGGAGAGAAAATTGTGAAGTTTCCGTAGTGTAGTGGTTATCACGTCTGCCTAACACGCAGAAGGTCCCCAGTTCGAGCCTGGGCGGAAACATTTTGTTATTTTTTTTTGCGGATGGGGTACAATATGATGACATCAAATGACACCGCATTTAATAGGAGAGAAAATCGTGAAGTTTCCTTAGTGTAGTGGTTATCACGTCTGCTTTACACGCAGAAGGTCCCCAGTTCGAGCCTGGGCGGAAACAAAGTTTTTTTTTTGCCTAAGGGGTACAATATGATGACATCAAATGACACCGCATTTAATAGGAGAGATAATCGTGAAGTTTCCGTAGTGTAGTGGTTATCACGTCTGCTTTACACACAGAAGGTCCCCTTTTCGAGCCTGGGCGGAAACGTTTTGTTATTTTTTTTTTTTTTGCGGATGGGGTACAATATGATGACATCAAATGTCACTGCATTTAATAGGAGAGAAAATCGTGAAGTGTCCGTAGTGTAGTGGTTATCACATCTGCCTAACACGCAGAAGGTCCCCAGTTCTAGCATGGGCGGAAACATTTTATTATTTTTTTTGCGGATGGGGTACAATATGATGACATCAAATGACACCGCATTTAATAGGAGAGAAATTCGTGAAGTTTCCGTAGTGTAGTGGTTATCACGTCTGCTTTACACGCAGAAGGTCCCCAGTTCGAGCCTGGGCGGAAACATTTTGTTATTTTTTTTTGCGGATGGGGTACAATATGATGACATCAAATGACACCGCATTTAATAGGAGAGATAATCGTGAAGTTTCCGTAGTGTAGTGGTTATCACGTCTGCCTCACACGCAGAAGGTCCCCAGTTCGAGCCTGGGCTGAAACATTATTTAAATCTTTTGCCGTTGGTGCATCCATATGATGACATCGAATAAAACCGAATTTAATTAGGGAGCCTGGGCGGAAACATTTTGTTATTTTTTTTTGCGGATGGGGTACAATATGATGACATCAAATGACACCGCATTTAATAGGAGAGATAATCGTGAAGTTTCCGTAGTGTAGTGGTTATCACGTCTGCCTCACACGCAGAAGGTCCCCAGTTCGAGCCTGGGCTGAAACATTATTTAAATCTTTTGCCGTTGGTGCATCCATATGAGGACATCGAATAAAACCGCATTTAATAGGAGAGTTAATCGTGAAGTTTCTGTAGTGTAGTTTTTATCAAGTTTGCTTCACACGCAGAAGGTCTCAAGTTCGAGCCCCGCCGGGACATTTTTTAATTTTTTTTTGCCGTTGGTGTATCGATATGATGACATCGAATGAAAACGAATTTAATAGGAGAGAAAATTGTGAAGTTTCCCTAGTGTAGTGGTTATCACGTCTGCCTAACACGCAGAAGGTCCCCAGTTCGAGCCTGGGCGGAAACATTTTATTATTGGTTTTGCGGATGGGGTACATTATGATGACATCAAATGACACCGCATTTAATAGGAGAGACAATCGTGAAGTTTCCGTAGTGCAGTGGTTATCACGTCTGCTTTACACGCAGAAGGTTCCCAGTTCGAGGCTGGGAGGAAACATTTTGTTATATTTTTTTTTGCGGATGGGGTACAATATGGTGACATCAAATGACACCGCATTTAATAGGAGAGATAATTGTGAAGTTTCCGTAGTGTAGTGGTTATCACGTCTGCCTCACACGCAGAAGGTCCCCTGTTCGAGCCTGGGCGGAAACATTATTTTAATTTTTTGCCGTTGGTGCATCCATATGATGACATCGAATGCAACCGCATTTAATTAGGGAGCCTGGGCGGGAATATATATATATATTTTTTGCGGATGGGGTACAATATGATGACGTCAAATGACACCGCATTTAATATGGGAGAAAGTCGTGAAGTTTTCGTAGTGTAGTGGTTATCACGTCTGCCTCACACGCAAAATGTCCCCTGTTCGGGCCTGGGCGAAAACATTATTTAATTTTTTTTGTGTAATATTGCCAACAGCCACACCCGCCACAATTGTAAATAAATCTACTTTGATACCTAGTCCTTTATGGGAGATTGTGGCTCTGACTTAAAAGTCTATAAGCGGTTTCTCCTTTCTATAAGAGACTATAGGTTCATTAAAGATTCTAGCCGTATGAGGCTGAGATCCGTGATAAGTTGCCAGTTTTTTATAAGAATCTTCAGAAGATTCTGTTTAGCCGGGTGGAACCTCATGACAAGATTTTTAGATTCGTTTATTAGATGCCATGTTTGCCTCAAAACGCATTTTGCCTGTCCGTGAATTCAACACTCGCCGTTATGTATGTTGTGAAATCGCGTAGCCGTATCTAGAATAAGTTGCGGATTTCGGCTTAGAAGGTGGCAAGTGAGGAATTTGTTCTCAACGGACCTAGGCCATCTCCCTAGACACAAACCCTTCTTATAACTAAGAGGGTGGCAAGAGGAGAGAATGCGTGTACTGAAAAGTTTCAGTAAGCTATGGACATCAAAGATATTTAAATCAATGAATCTTTCGCCCTTTTATAGACTTCTGATGAAGTAAATAAAGTGCGTAGTGTCTTTGAGATTACACTTTTGCTTGAGCGTCATATGCCGCAGAAATGGATCTACGGAGGACGATATACGCTAGACGTGGTTTATGAGGTGACAAAAACCTTAGGTGACATATTATATGTCTTTGTGGTGGGATTTGTCGTTCTTTAATGTTTCACGTCTATAGGAGCGTTGCTCGACCTGACATAAGCGCTTTCTTTGTGCATGTAAAGTTTCTTAGAGTTATTTAGGACATATCTGCAGTGCAGCTCACTCCTGTTTTAATAGATTTCTTAAAATCAAACAGGAAGATTTGAGGCTGCCGAGAATCGCCACTGTAACTCGTAGAATTCAAAGTGCACTTTGGCTAAATCTGGCTTTTTCTGAGAGAGGGCTCGCTCATCTCGTCTAAGGTGCCTTTCGATGTCATCGTTTGATGAAAAATCGGCGGGCGGTTATAGCGTTTACAAGACCGGTTTCGGACTCTTAATGAAGAGACCTTCGTCAGTTGTTTTTCGCTAGGTTGCTAATGAGGACTTCGTAAAGTATGCTCGATTAGCGGATTGAGACATGAAGTCACGGGCCCGTTTATATATCAGAGGTCGGACGAATCTTTAATTGAAGTGACTAGTCGGTGATTGGCTATCTAGCGTTTTACACTATTTCGATCCGCGTCATTTTAAGGTAGGCTATCTTTTGAAAACAAAAGGCCTATTGTCGGTGACACGGTCGCGTGGTAGCGCTATTGTTAAACCATAGGAAGCAAAAATAGACAGATATTTGTATCAGGAAGATTTTTGCATTCCCTCGACTTGTCTGCAAATTTATATTGGTATGTGGACTGGTACAAAAAAGTCCGGCTACCTAGATCAATTGTGGGAGAATCCTCGAAAGGCTTTCGCGTTACGGGAGCGTGGAGTTTAAGACCGTAGTCTAAGCATATATTTTGTTATTTTTTTTTTTGCGGAAGGGTTACAATATGATGACATCAAATGACACCACATTTAATAGGAGAGATAATCGTGAAGTTTCCGTAGTGTAGTGGTTATCACGTCTGCTTTACACGCAGAAGGTCCCCAGTTCGAGCCTGGGCGGAAATATTTTGTTATTTTTTTTTGCGGATGGGGTACAATATGATGACATCAAATGACACCGCATTTAATAGGAGAGATAATCGTGAAGTTTCCGTAGTGTAGTGGTTATCACGTCTGCCTAACACGCAGAAGGTCCCCAGTTCGAGCCTGGGCGGAAACAAAGTTTTTTTTTTGCCTAAGGGGTACAATATGATGACGTCAAATGACACCGCATTTAATAGGGGAGAAAGTCGTGAAGTTTCCGTAGTGTAGTGTTTACCACGTCTGCTTTACACGAAGAAGGTCCCAAGTTCGAGCCCCGCCGGGACATTTTTTTAAATTTCTTTGCCGTTGATGCATCGATATGATGACATCGAATGAAAACGAATTTAATAGGAGAGAAAATTGTGAAGTTTCCGTAGTGTAGTGGTTATCACGTCTGCCTAACACGCAGAAGGTCCCCAGTTCGAGCCTGGGCGGAAACATTTTATTATTTTTTTTTGCGGATGGGGTACAATATGATGACATCAAATGACACCGCATTTAATAGGAGAGAAAATCGTGAAGTTTCCGTAGTGTAGTGGTTATCACGTCTGCCTAACACGCAGAAGGTCCCCAGTTCGAGCCTGGGCGGAAACATTTTATTATTTTTTTTTGCGGATGGGGTACAATATGATGACATCAAATGACACCGCATTTAATAGGAGAGAAAATCGTGAAGTTTCCGTAGTGTAGTGGTTATCACGTCTGCTTTACACGCAGAAGGTCCCCAGTTCGAGCCTGGGCGGAACATTATTTTAATTTTTTTGCCGTTTGTGCATCCATATGATGACATCGAATAAAACCGCATTTAATAGGAGAGTTAATCGTGAAGTTTCTGTAGTGTAGTTTTTATCAAGTTTGCTTCACACGCAGAAGGTCTCAAGTTCGAGCCCCGCCGGGACATTTTTTAAATTTTTTTTTGCCGTTGGTGTATCGATATGATGACATCGAATGAAAACGAATTTAATAGGAGAGAAAATTGTGAAGTTTCCGTAGTGTAGTGGTTATCACGTCTGCCTAACACGCAGAAGGTCCCCAGTTCGAGCCTGGGCGGAAACATTTTATTATTGGTTTTGCGGATGGGGTACATTATGATGACATCAAATGACACCGCATTTAATAGGAGAGAAAATCGTGAAGTTTCCGTAGTGCAGTGGTTATCACGTCTGCTTTACACGCAGAAGGTCCCAAGTTCGAGCCCCGCCAGGACATTTTTTAATTTTTTTTGCTGTTGGTGCATCGATATGATGACATCGAATGAAAACGAATTTAATAGGAGAGAAAATTGTGAAGTTTCCGTAGTGTAGTGGTTATCACGTCTGCCTAACACGCAGAAGGTCCCCAGTTCAAGCCTGGGCGGAAACATTTTATTATTTTTTTTTGCGGATGGGGTACAATATGATGACATCAAATGACACCGCATTTAATAGGAGAGATAATCGTGAAGTTTTCGTAGTGTAGTGGTTATCACGTCTGCCTCACACGCAAAATGTCCCCTGTTCGAGCCTGGGCGGAAACGTTTTGTTATTTTTTTTTTGCGGATGGGGTACAATATGATGACATCAAATGACACTGCATTTAATAGGAGAGAAAATCGTGAAGTGTCCGTAGTGTAGTGGTTATCACGTCTGCCTAACACGCACAAGGTCCCCAGTTCGAGCCTGGGCGGAAACATTTTATTATTTTTTTTTGCGGATGGGGTACAATATGATGACATCAAATGACACCGCATTTAATAGGAGAGAAAATCGTGAAGTTTCCGTAGTGTAGTGGTTATCACGTCTGCTTTACACGCAGAAGGTCCCCAGTTCGAGCCTGGGCGGAAACATTTTGTTATTTTTTTTTGCGGATTGGGTACAATATGATGACATCAAATGACACCGCATTTAATAGGAGAGATAATCGTAAAGTTTCCGTAGTGTAGTGGTTATCAAGTCTGCCTCACACGCAGAAGGTCCCCAGTTCGAGCCTGGGCGGAAACATTATTTTAATTTTTTGCCGTTGGTGCATCCATATGATGACATCGGATGTAACCGCATTTAATTAGGGAGCCTGGGCGGAAATATATATATATTTTTTTTTTACGGATGGGGTACAATATGATGACATCAAATGACACCGCATTTAATAGGAGAGATAATAGTGAAGTTTCCGTAGTGTAGTGGTTATCACGTCTGCCTAACACGCAGAAGGTCCCCTGTTCGAGCCTGGGCGGAAACATTATTTAAATTTTTTGCCGTTGGTGCATCCATATGATGACATCGAATAAAACCGAATTTAATTAGGGAGCCTGGGAGGAAATATTTTGTTATTTTTTTTTTTGCGGAAGGGGTACAATATGATGACATCAAATGACACCACATTTAATAGGAGAGATAATCGTGAAGTTTCCGTAGTGTAGTGGTTATCACGTCTGCTTTACACGCAGAAGGTCCCCAGTTCGAGCCTGGGCGGAAACATTTTGTTATTTTTTTTTTGCGGATGGGGTACAATATGATGACATCAAATGACACCGCATTTAATAGGAGAGATAATCGTGAAGTTTCCGTAGTGTAGTGGTTATCACGTCTGCCTAACACGCAGAAGGTCCCCAGTTCGAGCCTGGGCGGAAACATTATTTAAATTTTTTGCCGTTGGTGCATTCATATGATGACATCGAATAAAACCGAATTTAATTAGGGAGCCTGGGAGGAAATATTTTGTTATTTTTTTTGCGGATGGGGTACAATATGATGACATCAAATGACACCACATTTAATAGGAGAGTTAATCGTGAAGTTTCCGTAGTGTAGTGGTTATTACGTCTGCTTTACACGCAGAAGGTCCCCAGTTCGAGCCTGGGCGGAAACATTTTGTTATTTTTTTTTGCGGATGGGGTACAACACCGCATTTAAAAGGAGAGAAAATCGTGAAGTTTCCTTAGTGTAGTGGTTATCACGTCTGCTTTACACCCAGAAGGTCCCCAGTTCGAGCCTAGGCGGAAAAAATTTGTTATTTTGTTTTTGAGGATGGTGTACAATATGATGACATCAAATGACACCGCATTTAATAGGAGAGAAAATCGTGAAGTTTCCGTAGTGTAGTGGTTATCACGTCTGCCTAACACGGAGAAGGTCCCCAGTTCGAGCCTGTGCGGAAAGATTTTTTTTTGCCTATGGGGTACAATATGATGACGTCAAATGACACCGCATTTAATAGGGGAGAAAGTCGTGAAGTTTCCGTTGTGTAGTGGTTATCACGTCTGCTTTACACGCAGAAGGTCCCAAGTTCGAGCCTGGGCGGAAACATTATTTAATTTTTTTTGGCGTTGGTGCATCCATATGATGACATCGAATAAAACCGAATTTAATTAGGTAGCTTGGGAGGAAATATTTTGTTATTTTTTTGCGGATGGTGTACAATATGATGACATCAAATGACACCGCATTTAATAGGAGAGGAAATCGTGAAGTTTCCGTAGTCTAGTGGTTATCACGTCTGCTTTACACGCAGAAGTTCCCCAGTTCGAGCCTGGGCGGAAACATTTTGTTATTTTTTTTTGCGGATGGGGTACAATATGATGACATCAAATGACACCGCATTTAATAGGAGAGATAATCGTGAAGTTTCCGTAGTGTAGTGGTTATCACGTCTGCCTCACACGCAGAAGGTCCTCAGTTCGAGCCTGGGCGGAAACATTATTTAATTTTTTTGCCGTTGGTGCATCCATATTATGACATCGAATAAAACCGCATTTAATTAGGGAGCTTTGGCGGAAGTATTTTGTTATTTTTTTTGCGGATGGGGTACAATATGATGACATCAAATGACACCACATTTAATAGGAGAGTTAATCGTGAAGTTTCCGTAGTGTAGATTTTATCAAGTTTGCTTCACACGAAGAATAGGTACCAAGTTCGAGCTCCGCCGGGACATTTTTTATTTTTTTTTTGCCGTTGGTGCATCGATATGATGACATCGAATAAAAACGAATTTATCAGGAGAGAAAATTGTGAAGTTTCCGTAGTGTAGTGGTTATCACGTCTGCCTAACACGCAGAAGGTCCCCTGTTCGAGCCTGGGCGGAAACATTATTTTAATTTTTTGCCGTTGGTGCATCCATATGATGACATCGAATGCAACCGCATTTAATTAGGGAGCCTGGGCGGGAATATATATATATATATATTTTTTTTTTGCGGATGGGGTACAATATGATGACATCAAATGACACTGCATTTAATAGGAGAGATAATCGTGAAGTTTCCGTAGTGTAGTGGTTATCACGTCTGCTTTACACGCAGAAGGTCCCAAGTTCGAGCCTGGGCGGAAACATTATTTAAATTTTTTTGGCGTTGGTGCATCCATATGATGACATCGAGTAAAACCGAATTTAATTAGGTAGCTTGGGAGGAAATATTTTGTTATTTTTTTTGCGGATGGTGTACAATATGATGACATCAAATGACACAGCATTTAATAGGAGAGATAATCGTGAAGTTTCCGTAGTGTAGTGGTTATCACGTCTGCCTCACACGCAGAAGGTCCCCAGTTCGAGCCTGGGCGAAAACATTATTTAAATTTTTTGCCGTTGGTGCATCCATATGATGACATCGAATAAAACCGCATTTAATTAGGGAGCCTTGGCGGAAGTATTTTGTTATTTTTTTTTGCAAATGGGGTACAATATGATGACATCAAATGACACCACATTTAATAGGAGAGTTAATCGTGAAGTTTCCGTAGTGTAGTTTTTATCAAGTTTGCTTCACACGCAGAATAGGTCCCAAGTTCGAGCTCCGCCGGGACATTTTTTAATTTTTTTTGCCGTTGGTGCATCGATATGATGGCATCGAATGAAAACGAATTTATTAGGAGAGAAAATTGTGAAGTTTCCGTAGTGTAGTAGTTATCACGTCTGCCTAACACGCATAAGGTCCCCAGTTCGAGCCTGGGCGGAAACATTTTATTATTTTTTTTGCGGATGGGGTACAATATGATGACATCAAATGACACCGCATTTAATAGGAGAGAAAATCGTGAAGTTTCCGTAGTGTAGTGGTTATCACGTCTGCCTAACACGCAGAAGGTCCCCAGTTCGAGCCTGAGCGGAAACATTTTGTTATTTTTTTTTGCGGATGGGGTACAATATGATGACATCAAATGACACCGCATTTAAAAGGAGAGAAAATCGTGAAGTTTCCGTAGTGTAGTGGTTATCACGTCTGCCTCACACGCAGAAGGTCCCCAGTTCGAGCCTGGGCGGAAACATTATTTAAATTTTTTGCCGTTGGTGCATCCATATGATGACATCGAATAAAACCGCATTTAATTAGGGAGCCTTGGCGGAAGTATTTTGTTATTTTTTTTTTGCGGATGGGGTACAATATGATGACATCAAATGACACCGCATTTAATAGGAGAGATAATCGTGAAGTTTCCGTAGTGTAGTGGTTATCACGTCTACTTTAAACGCAGAAGGTCCCCAGTTCGAGCCTAGGCGGAAAAGTTTTGTTATTTTTTTTTGCGGATGGTGTACAATATGATGACATCAAATGACACCGCATTTAATAGGAGAGAAAATCGTGAAGTTTCCGTAGTGCAGTGGTTATCACGTCTGCTTTACACGCAGAAGGTCCCCAGTTCGAGGCTGGGAGGAAACATTTTGTTATATTTTTTTGCGGATGGGGTACAATATGATGACATCAAATGACACCGCATTTAATAGGAGAGATAATCGTGAAGTTTCCGTAGTGTAGTGGTTATCACGTCTGCATCACACGCAGAAGGTCCCCTGTTCGAGCCTGGGCGGAAACATTATTTTAATTTTTTGCCGTTGGTGCATCCATATGATGACATCGAATGCAACCGCATTTAATTAGGGAGCCTGGGCGGGAATATATATATATTTTTTTTGCGGATGGGGTACAATATGATGACATCAAATGACACCGCATTTAATAGGAGAGATAATCGTGAAGTTTCCGTAGTGTAGTGGTTATCACGTCTTCTTTACACACAGAAGGTCCCCAGTTCGAGCCTGGGCGGAAAAGTTTTGTTATTTTTTTTTTTGCGGATGGGGTACAATATGATGACATCAAATGACACTGCATTTAATACGAGGGAAAATCATGAAGTCTCCGTAGTGTAGTGGTTATCACGTCTGCCTAACACGCAGAAGGTCCCCAGTTCGAGCCTGGGCGGAAACATTATTTAAATTTTTTGCCGTTGATGCATCCATATGATGACATCGAATAAAACCGCATTTAATTAAGGAGCCTTGGCGGAAATATTTTGTTATTTTTTTTGCGGATGGGGTACAATATGATGACATCAAATGACACCACATTTAATAGGAGAGTTAATCGTGAAGTTTCCGTAGTGTAGTTTTTATCAAGTTTGCTTCACACGCAGAATAGGTCCCAAGTTCGAGCTCCGCCGGGACATTTTTATTTTTTGTTTGTTGGTGCATCGATATGATGACATCGAATGAAAACGAATTTATTAGGAGAGAAAATTGTGAAGTTTCCGTAGTGTAGTAGTTATCACGTCTGCCTAACACGCAGAAGGTCGCCAGTTCGAGCCTGGGCGTAAACATTTTTTTTTTTTGCCTATGGGGTACAATATGATGACGTCAAATGACACCGCATTTAATAGGGGAGAAAGTCGTGAAGTTTCCGTAGTGTAGTGTTTATCACGTCTGCTTTACACGCAGAAGGTCAGAAGTTCGAGCCCCGCCGGGACATTTTTTAAATTGTTTTGCCGTTGGTGCATCGATATGATGACATCGAATGAAAACGAATTTAATAGGAGAGAAAATTGTGAAGTTTACGTAGTGTAGGGGTTATCACGTCTGCCTAACACGCAGAAGGTCCCAAGTTCGAGCCTGGGCGTAAACATTTTATTACTTTTTTTGCGGATGGGGTAAAACATGATGACATCAAATGACACCACATTTAATAGGAGAGATAATTGTGAAGTTTCCGTAGTGTAGTGGTTATCACGTCAGCCTAACACGCAGAAGGTCCCCAGTTCGAGCCTGGGCGGAAACATTTTTTTTTGCCTATGGGGTACAATATGATGACGTCAAATGACACCGCATTTAATAGGGGAGAAAGTCGTGAAGTTTCCGTAGTGTAGTGTTTATCACGTCTGATTACACGCAGAAGGTCCCAAGTTCGAGCCCCGCCGGGACATTTTTTAAATTTTTTTGCCGTTGGTGCATCGATATGATGACATCGAATGAAAACGAATTTAATAGGAGAGAAAATTGTGAAGTTTACGTAGTGTAGGGGTTATCACGTCTGCCTAACACGCAAAAGGTCCCCAGTTCGAGCCTGGGCGGAAACATTTTATTATTTTTTTTGCGGATGGGGTACAATATGATGACATCAAATGACACCGCATTTAATAGGAGAGAAAATCGTGAAGTTTCCGTAGTGTAGTGGTTATCACGTCTGCTTTACACGCAGAAGGTCCCCAGTTCTAGCCTGGGCTGAAACATTATTTTAATTTTTTTGCCGTTTGTGCATCCATATGATGACATTGAACAAAATCGCATTTATAGAAGAGTTAATCGTGAAGTTTCTGTAGTGTAGTTTTTATCAAGTTTGCTTCACACGCAGAAGGTCGCAAGTTCGAGCCCCGCCGGGACATTTTTTAAATGTTTTTGCCGTTGGTGCATCGATATGATGACATCGAATGAAAACGAATTTAATAGGAGAGAAAATTGTGAAGTTTCCGTAGTGTAGTGGTTATCACGTCTGCCTAACACGCAGAAGGTCCCCAGTTCGAGCCTGGGCGGAAACATTTTATTATTGTTTTTGCGGATGGGGTACAATATGATGACATCAAATGACACCGCATTTAATAGGAGAGAAAATCGTGAAGTTTCCGTAGTGCAGTGGTTATCACGTCTGCTTTACACGCAGAAGGTCCCCAGTTCGAGGCTGGGAGGAAACATTTTGTTATTTTTTTTTTTGCGGATGGGGTACAATATGATGACATCAAATGACACTGCATTTAATAGGAGGGAAAATCATGAAGTCTCCGTAGTGTAGTGGTTATCACGTCTGCCTAACACGCAGAAGGTCCCCAGTTCGAGCCTGGGCGGAAACATTATTCAAATTTTTTGCCGTTGGTGCATCCATATGATGACATCGAATAAAACCGAATTTAATTAGGGAGCTTGGGAGGAAATATTTTGTTATTTTTTTTTTTTGCGGATGGGGTACAATATGATGACATCAAATGACACCGCATTTAAAAGGAGAGAAAATCGTGAAGTTTCCTTAGTGTAGTGGTTATCACGTCTGCTTTACACGCAGAAGGTCCCCAGTTCGAGCCTCGGCGGATACATTTTGTTATTTTTTTTGAGGATGGGGTACAATATGATGACATCAAATGACACCGCATTTAATAGGAGAGATAATCGTGAAGTTTCCGTAGTGTAGTGGTTATCACGTCTGCCTAACACGCAGAAGGTCCCCAGTTCGAGCCTGGGCGGAAACAAAGTTTTTTTTTTGCCTAAGGGGTACAATATGATGACGTCAAATGACACCGCATTTAATAGGGGAGAAAGTCGTGAAGTTTCCGTAGTGTAGTGTTTACCACGTCTGCTTTACACGAAGAAGGTCCCAAGTTCGAGCCCCGCCGGGACATTTTTTTAAATTTCTTTGCCGTTGATGCATCGATATGATGACATCGAATGAAAACGAATTTAATAGGAGAGAAAATTGTGAAGTTTCCGTAGTGTAGTGGTTATCACGTCTGCCTAACACGCAGAAGGTCCCCAGTTCGAGCCTGGGCGGAAACATTTTATTATTTTTTTTTGCGGATGGGGTACAATATGATGACATCAAATGACACCGCATTTAATAGGAGAGAAAATCGTGAAGTTTCCGTAGTGTAGTGGTTATCACGTCTGCCTAACACGCAGAAGGTCCCCAGTTCGAGCCTGGGCGGAAACATTTTATTATTTGTTTTTGCGGATGGGGTACAATATGATGACATCAAATGACACCGCATTTAATAGGAGAGAAAATCGTGAAGTTTCCGTAGTGTAGTGGTTATCACGTCTGCTTTACACGCAGAAGGTCCCCAGTTCGAGCCTGGGCGGAACATTATTTTAATTTTTTTGCCGTTTGTGCATCCATATGATGACATCGAATAAAACCGCATTTAATAGGAGAGTTAATCGTGAAGTTTCTGTAGTGTAGTTTTTATCAAGTTTGCTTCACACGCAGAAGGTCTCAAGTTCGAGCCCCGCCGGGACATTTTTTAAATTTTTTTTTGCCGTTGGTGTATCGATATGATGACATCGAATGAAAACGAATTTAATAGGAGAGAAAATTGTGAAGTTTCCGTAGTGTAGTGGTTATCACGTCTGCCTAACACGCAGAAGGTCCCCAGTTCGAGCCTGGGCGGAAACATTTTATTATTGGTTTTGCGGATGGGGTACATTATGATGACATCAAATGACACCGCATTTAATAGGAGAGAAAATCGTGAAGTTTCCGTAGTGCAGTGGTTATCACGTCTGCTTTACACGCAGAAGGTCCCAAGTTCGAGCCCCGCCAGGACATTTTTAATTTTTTTTGCTGTTGGTGCATCGATATGATGACATCGAATGAAAACGAATTTAATAGGAGAGAAAATTGTGAAGTTTCCGTAGTGTAGTGGTTATCACGTCTGCCTAACACGCAGAAGGTCCCCAGTTCAAGCCTGGGCGGAAACATTTTATTATTTTTTTTTGCGGATGGGGTACAATATGATGACATCAAATGACACCGCATTTAATAGGAGAGATAATCGTGAAGTTTTCGTAGTGTAGTGGTTATCACGTCTGCCTCACACGCAAAATGTCCCCTGTTCGAGCCTGGGCGGAAACGTTTTGTTATTTTTTTTTTGCGGATGGGGTACAATATGATGACATCAAATGACACTGCATTTAATAGGAGAGAAAATCGTGAAGTGTCCGTAGTGTAGTGGTTATCACGTCTGCCTAACACGCACAAGGTCCCCAGTTCGAGCCTGGGCGGAAACATTTTATTATTTTTTTTTGCGGATGGGGTACAATATGATGACATCAAATGACACCGCATTTAATAGGAGAGAAAATCGTGAAGTTTCCGTAGTGTAGTGGTTATCACGTCTGCTTTACACGCAGAAGGTCCCCAGTTCGAGCCTGGGCGGAAACATTTTGTTATTTTTTTTTGCGGATTGGGTACAATATGATGACATCAAATGACACCGCATTTAATAGGAGAGATAATCGTAAAGTTTCCGTAGTGTAGTGGTTATCACGTCTGCCTCACACGCAGAAGGTCCCCAGTTCGAGCCTGGGCGGAAACATTATTTTAATTTTTTGCCGTTGGTGCATCCATATGATGACATCGGATGTAACCGCATTTAATTAGGGAGCCTGGGCGGAAATATATATATATATTTTTTTTACGGATGGGGTACAATATGATGACATCAAATGACACCGCATTTAATAGGAGAGATAATAGTGAAGTTTCCGTAGTGTAGTGGTTATCACGTCTGCCTAACACGCAGAAGGTCCCCTGTTCGAGCCTGGGCGGAAACATTATTTAAATTTTTTGCCGTTGGTGCATCCATATGATGACATCGAATAAAACCGAATTTAATTAGGGAGCCTGGGAGGAAATATTTTGTTATTTTTTTTTTTGCGGAAGGGGTACAATATGATGACATCAAATGACACCACATTTAATAGGAGAGATAATCGTGAAGTTTCCGTAGTGTAGTGGTTATCACGTCTGCTTTACACGCAGAAGGTCCCCAGTTCGAGCCTGGGCGGAAACATTTTGTTATTTTTTTTTTGCGGATGGGGTACAATATGATGACATCAAATGACACCGCATTTAATAGGAGAGATAATCGTGAAGTTTCCGTAGTGTAGTGGTTATCACGTCTGCCTAACACGCAGAAGGTCCCCTGTTCGAGCCTGGGCGGAAACATTATTTAAATTTTTTGCCGTTGGTGCATTCATATGATGACATCGAATAAAACCGAATTTAATTAGGGAGCCTGGGAGGAAATATTTTGTTATTTTTTTTGCGGATGGGGTACAATATGATGACATCAAATGACACCACATTTAATAGGAGAGTTAATCGTGAAGTTTCCGTAGTGTAGTGGTTATCACGTCTGCTTTACACGCAGAAGGTCCCCAGTTCGAGCCTGGGCGGAAACATTTTGTTATTTTTTTTTGCGGATGGGGTACAACACCGCATTTAAAAGGAGAGAAAATCGTGAAGTTTCCTTAGTGTAGTGGTTATCACGTCTGCTTTACACCCAGAAGGTCCCCAGTTCGAGCCTAGGCGGAAAAAATTTGTTATTTTGTTTTTGAGGATGGTGTACAATATGATGACATCAAATGACACCGCATTTAATAGGAGAGAAAATCGTGAAGTTTCCGTAGTGTAGTGGTTATCACGTCTGCCTAACACGGAGAAGGTCCCCAGTTCGAGCCTGTGCGGAAAGATTTTTTTTTGCCTATGGGGTACAATATGATGACGTCAAATGACACCGCATTTAATAGGGGAGAAAGTCGTGAAGTTTCCGTTGTGTAGTGGTTATCACGTCTGCTTTACACGCAGAAGGTCCCAAGTTCGAGCCTGGGCGGAAACATTATTTAATTTTTTTTGGCGTTGGTGCATCCATATGATGACATCGAATAAAACCGAATTTAATTAGGTAGCTTGGGAGGAAATATTTTGTTATTTTTTTGCGGATGGTGTACAATATGATCACATCAAATGACACCGCATTTAATAGGAGAGGAAATCGTGAAGTTTCCGTAGTCTAGTGGTTATCACGTCTGCTTTACACGCAGAAGTTCCCCAGTTCGAGCCTGGGCGGAAACATTTTGTTATTTTTTTTTGCGGATGGGGTACAATATGATGACATCAAATGACACCGCATTTAATAGGAGAGATAATCGTGAAGTTTCCGTAGTGTAGTGGTTATAACGTCTGCCTCACACGCAGAAGGTCCTCAGTTCGAGCCTGGGCGGAAACATTATTTAATTTTTTTGCCGTTGGTGCATCCATATTATGACATCGAATAAAACCGCATTTAATTAGGGAGCCTTGGCGGAAGTATTTTGTTATTTTTTTTGCGGATGGGGTACAATATGATGACATCAAATGACACCACATTTAATAGGAGAGTTAATCGTGAAGTTTCCGTAGTGTAGATTTTATCAAGTTTGCTTCACACGAAGAATAGGTACCAAGTTCGAGCTCCGCCGGGACATTTTTTATTTTTTTTTTGCCGTTGGTGCATCGATATGATGACATCGAATAAAAACGAATTTATCAGGAGAGAAAATTGTGAAGTTTCCGTAGTGTAGTGGTTATCACGTCTGCCTAACACGCAGAAGGTCCCCTGTTCGAGCCTGGGCGGAAACATTATTTAAATTTTTTTGGCGTTGGTGCATCCATATGATGACATCGAATGCAACCGCATTTAATTAGGGAGCCTGGGCGGGAATATATATATATATATATTTTTTTTTTGCGGATGGGGTACAATATGATGACATCAAATGACACTGCATTTAATAGGAGAGATAATCGTGAAGTTTCCGTAGTGTAGTGGTTATCACGTCTGCTTTACACGCAGAAGGTCCCAAGTTCGAGCCTGGGCGGAAACATTATTTAAATTTTTTTGGCGTTGGTGCATCCATATGATGACATCGAGTAAAACCGAATTTAATTAGGTAGCTTGGGAGGAAATATTTTGTTATTTTTTTTGCGGATGGTGTACAATATGATGACATCAAATGACACAGCATTTAATAGGAGAGATAATCGTGAAGTTTCCGTAGTGTAGTGGTTATCACGTCTGCCTCACACGCAGAAGGTCCCCAGTTCGAGCCTGGGCGAAAACATTATTTAAATTTTTTGCCGTTGGTGCATCCATATGATGACATCGAATAAAACCGCATTTAATTAGGGAGCCTTGGCGGAAGTATTTTGTTATTTTTTTTTGCGGATGGGGTACAATATGATGACATCAAATGACACCACATTTAATAGGAGAGTTAATCGTGAAGTTTCCGTAGTGTAGTTTTTATCAAGTTTGCTTCACACGCAGAATAGGTCCCAAGTTCGAGCTCCGCCGGGACATTTTTTAATTTTTTTTGCCGTTGGTGCATCGATATGATGGCATCGAATGAAAACGAATTTATTAGGAGAGAAAATGGTGAAGTTTCCGTAGTGTAGTAGTTATCACGTCTGCCTAACACGCATAAGGTCCCCAGTTCGAGCCTGGGCGGAAACATTTTATTATTTTTTTTGCGGATGGGGTACAATATGATGACATCAAATGACACCGCATTTAATAGGAGAGAAAATCGTGAAGTTTCCGTAGTGTAGTGGTTATCACGTCTGCCTAACACGCAGAAGGTCCCCAGTTCGAGCCTGAGCGGAAACATTTTGTTATTTTTTTTTGCGGATGGGGTACAATATGATGACATCAAATGACACCGCATTTAAAAGGAGAGAAAATCGTGAAGTTTCCGTAGTGTAGTGGTTATCACGTCTGCCTCACACGCAGAAGGTCCCCAGTTCGAGCCTGGGCGGAAACATTATTTAAATTTTTTGCCGTTGGTGCATCCATATGATGACATCGAATAAAACCGCATTTAATTAGGGAGCCTTGGCGGAAGTATTTTGTTATTTTTTTTTTGCGGATGGGGTACAATATGATGACATCAAATGACACCGCATTTAATAGGAGAGATAATCGTGAAGTTTCCGTAGTGTAGTGGTTATCACGTCTACTTTAAACGCAGAAGGTCCCCAGTTCGAGCCTAGGCGGAAAAGTTTTGTTATTTTTTTTTGCGGATGGTGTACAATATGATGACATCAAATGACACCGCATTTAATAGGAGAGAAAATCGTGAAGTTTCCGTAGTGCAGTGGTTATCACGTCTGCTTTACACGCAGAAGGTCCCCAGTTCGAGGCTGGGAGGAAACATTTTGTTATATTTTTTTGCGGATGGGGTACAATATGATGACATCAAATGACACCGCATTTAATAGGAGAGATAATCGTGAAGTTTCCGTAGTGTAGTGGTTATCACGTCTGCATCACACGCAGAAGGTCCCCTGTTCGAGCCTGGGCGGAAACATTATTTTAATTTTTTGCCGTTGGTGCATCCATATGATGACATCGAATGCAACCGCATTTAATTAGGGAGCCTGGGCGGGAATATATATATATTTTTTTTGCGGATGGGGTACAATATGATGACATCAAATGACACCGCATTTAATAGGAGAGATAATCGTGAAGTTTCCGTAGTGTAGTGGTTATCACGTCTTCTTTACACACAGAAGGTCCCCAGTTCGAGCCTGGGCGGAAACGTTTTGTTATTTTTTTTTTTGCGGATGGGGTACAATATGATGACATCAAATGACACTGCATTTAATAGGAGGGAAAATCATGAAGTCTCCGTAGTGTAGTGGTTATCACGTCTGCCTAACACGCAGAAGGTCCCCAGTTCGAGCCTGGGCGGAAACATTATTTAAATTTTTTGCCGTTGGTGCATCCATATGATGACATCGAATAAAACCGCATTTAATTAGGGAGCCTTGGCGGAAATATTTTGTTATTTTTTTTGCGGATGGGGTACAATATGATGACATCAAATGACACCACATTTAATAGGAGAGTTAATCGTGAAGTTTCCGTAGTGTAGTTTTTATCAAGTTTGCTTCACACGCAGAATAGGTCCCAAGTTCGAGCTCCGCCGGGACATTTTTATTTTTTGTTTGTTGGTGCATCGATATGATGACATCGAATGAAAACGAATTTATTAGGAGAGAAAATTGTGAAGTTTCCGTAGTGTAGTAGTTATCACGTCTGCCTAACACGCAGAAGGTCGCCAGTTCGAGCCTGGGCGTAAACATTTTTTTTTTTTGCCTATGGGGTACAATATGATGACGTCAAATGACACCGCATTTAATAGGGGAGAAAGTCGTGAAGTTTCCGTAGTGTAGTGTTTATCACGTCTGCTTTACACGCAGAAGGTCAGAAGTTCGAGCCCCGCCGGGACATTTTTTAAATTGTTTTGCCGTTGGTGCATCGATATGATGACATCGAATGAAAACGAATTTAATAGGAGAGAAAATTGTGAAGTTTACGTAGTGTAGGGGTTATCACGTCTGCCTAACACGCAGAAGGTCCCCAGTTCGAGCCTGGGCGTAAACATTTTATTACTTTTTTTGCGGATGGGGTAAAACATGATGACATCAAATGACACCACATTTAATAGGAGAGATAATTGTGAAGTTTCCGTAGTGTAGTGGTTATCACGTCAGCCTAACACGCAGAAGGTCCCCAGTTCGAGCCTGGGCGGAAACATTTTTTTTTTGCCTATGGGGTACAATATGATGACGTCAAATGACACCGCATTTAATAGGGGAGAAAGTCGTGAAGTTTCCGTAGTGTAGTGTTTATCACGTCTGATTTACACGCAGAAGGTCCCAAGTTCGAGCCCCGCCGGGACATTTTTTAAATTTTTTTGCCGTTGGTGCATCGATATGATGACATCGAATGAAAACGAATTTAATAGGAGAGAAAATTGTGAAGTTTACGTAGTGTAGGGGTTATCACGTCTGCCTAACACGCAAAAGGTCCCCAGTTCGAGCCTGGGCGGAAACATTTTATTATTTTTTTTGCGGATGGGGTACAATATGATGACATCAAATGACACCGCATTTAATAGGAGAGAAAATCGTGAAGTTTCCGTAGTGTAGTGGTTATCACGTCTGCTTTACACGCAGAAGGTCCCCAGTTCTAGCCTGGGCGGAAACATTATTTTAATTTTTTTGCCGTTTGTGCATCCATATGATGACATTGAACAAAATCGCATTTATAGAAGAGTTAATCGTGAAGTTTCTGTAGTGTAGTTTTTATCAAGTTTGCTTCACACGCAGAAGGTCGCAAGTTCGAGCCCCGCCGGGACATTTTTTAAATGTTTTTGCCGTTGGTGCATCGATATGATGACATCGAATGAAAACGAATTTAATAGGAGAGAAAATTGTGAAGTTTCCGTAGTGTAGTGGTTATCACGTCTGCCTAACACGCAGAAGGTCCCCAGTTCGAGCCTGGGCGGAAACATTTTATTATTGTTTTTGCGGATGGGGTACAATATGATGACATCAAATGACACCGCATTTAATAGGAGAGAAAATCGTGAAGTTTCCGTAGTGCAGTGGTTATCACGTCTGCTTTACACGCAGAAGGTCCCCAGTTCGAGGCTGGGAGGAAACATTTTGTTATTTTTTTTTTTGCGGATGGGGTACAATATGATGACATCAAATGACACTGCATTTAATAGGAGGGAAAATCATGAAGTCTCCGTAGTGTAGTGGTTATCACGTCTGCCTAACACGCAGAAGGTCCCCAGTTCGAGCCTGGGCGGAAACATTATTCAAATTTTTTGCCGTTGGTGCATCCATATGATGACATCGAATAAAACCGAATTTAATTAGGGAGCTTGGGAGGAAATATTTTGTTATTTTTTTTTGCGGAAGGGGTACAATATGATGATATCAAATGACACTGCATTTAATAGGAGAGAAAATCGTGAAGTGTCCGTAGTGTAGTTGTTATCACGTCTGCTTTACACGCAGAAGGTCCCCAGTTCGAGCCTGGGCGGAAACATTTTGTTATTTTTTTTTTGCGGATGGGGTACAATATGATGACATCAAATGACACCGCATTTAATTGGAGAGATAATCGTGAAGTTTCCGTAGTGTAGTGGTTATCACGTCTGCCTAACACGCAGAAGGTCCCCAGTTCGAGCCTGGGCGGAAACATTATTTAAATTTTTTGCCGTTGGTGCATCCATATGATGACATCGAATGAAAACGAATTTAATAGGAGAGAAAATTGTGAAGTTTCCGTAGTGTAGTGGTTATCACGTCTGCCTAACACGCAGAAGGTCCCCAGTTCGAGCCTGGGCGGAAACATTTTATTATTGTTTTTGCGGATGGGGGACAATATGATGACATCAAATGACACCGCATTTAATAGGAGAGAAAATCGTGAAGTTTCCGTAGTGCAGTGGTTATCACGTCTGCTTTACACGCAGAAGGTCCCCAGTTCGAGGCTGGGAGGAAACATTTTGTTATATTTTTTTTGCGGATGGGGTACAATATGATGACATCAAATGACACCACATTTAATAGGAGAGATAATCGTGAAGTTTCCGTAGTGTAGTGGTTATCACGTCTGCCTCACACGCAGAAGGTCCCCTGTTCGAGCCTGGGCGGAAACATTATTTTAATTTTTTGCCGTTGGTGCATCCATATGATGACATCGAATGCAACCGCATTTAATTAGGGAGCCTGGGCGGGAATATATATATATTTTTTTGAGGAAGGGGTACAATATGATGACATCAAATGACACCGCATTTAATAGTAGAGATAATCGTGAAGTTTCCGTAGTGTAGTGGTTATCACGTCTGCTTTACACACAGAAGGTCCCCTTTTCGAGCCTGGGCGGAAACGTTTTGGTTTTTTTTTTTTTGCGGATGGGGTACAATATGATGACATCAAATGACACTGCATTTAATAGGAGAGAAAATCGTGAAGTGTCCGTAGTGTAGTGGTTATCACGTCTGCCTAACACGCAGAAGGTCCCCAGTTCGAGCCTTTTTTGCCGTTGGTGCATCCATATGATGACATCGAATGTAACCGCATTTAATTAGGGAGCCTGGGCCGAAATATATATTTTTTTTTTTTGCGTAAGGGGTACAATATGATGACATCAAATGACACCACATTTAATAGGAGAGCTAATCGTTAAGTTTCCGTAGTGTAGTGGTTATCACGTCTGCTTTACACGCAGAAGGTCCCCAGTTCGAGCCTGGGCCGAAACATTATTTTAATTTTTTTCCGTTAGTGCATCCATATGATGACATCGAATAAAACCGAATTGAATTAGGGAGCTTGGGAGGAAATATTTTGTTATTTTTTTTTTGCCTATGGGGTACAATATGATGACGTCAAATGACACCGCATTTAATAGGGGAGAAAGTCGTGAAGTTTCCGAAGTGTAGTGTTTATCACGTCTGCTTTACACGCAGAAGGTCCCAAGTTCGAGCCCCCCCGGGACATTTTTTAAATTTTTTTGCCGTTGGTGCATCGATATGATGACATCGAATGAAAACGAATTTAATAAAAGAGAAAATTGTGAAGTTTACGTAGTGTAGGGGTTATCACGTCTGCCTAACACGCAGAAGGTCCCCAGTTCGAGCCTGGGCGGAAACATTTTATTATTTTTTTTGCGGATGGGGTACAATATGATGACATCAAATGACACCGCATTTAATAGGAGAGAAAATCGTGAAGTTTCCGTAGTGTAGTGGTTATCACGTCTGCTTTACACGCAGAAGGTCCCCAGTTCTAGCCTGGGCGGAAACATTATTTTAATTTTTTTGCCGTTTGTGCATCCATATGTTGACATCGAATAAAATCGCATTTATAGGAGAGTTAATCGTGAAGTTTCTGTAGTGTAGTTTTTATCAAGTTTGCTTCACACGCAGAAGGTCCCAAGTTCGAGCCCCGCCGGGACATTTTTTAAATGTTTTTGCCGTTGGTGCATAGATATGATGACATCGAATGAAAACGAATTTAATAGGAGAGAAAATTGTGAAGTTTCCGTAGTGCAGTGGTTATCACGTCTGCCTAACACGCAGAAGGTCCCCAGTTCGAGCCTGGGCGGAAACATTTTATTATTGTTTTTGCGGATGGGGTACAATATGATGACATCAAATGACACCGCATTTAATAGGAGAGAAAATCGTGAAGTTTCCGTAGTGCAGTGATTATCACGTCTGCTTTACACGCAGAAGGTCCCCAGTTCGAGGCTGGGAGGAAACATTTTGTTATATTTTTTTTTGCGGATGGGGTACATTATGATGACATCAAATGACACCGCATTTAATAGGAGAGATAATCGTGAAGTTTCCGTAGTGTAGTGGTTATCACGTCTGCCTCACACGCAGAAGGTCCCCTTTTCGAGCCTGGGCGGAAACATTATTTTAATTTTTTGCCGTTGGTGCATCCATATGATGACATCGAATGCAACCGCATTTAATTAGGTAGCCTGGGCGGGAATATATATATATTTTTTTGCGGATGGGTTACAATATGATGACATCAAATGACACCGCATTTAATAGGAGAGATAATCGTGAAGTTTCCGTAGTGTAGTGGTTATCACGTCTGCCTAACACGCAGAAGGTCCCCAGTTCGAGCCTTTTTTGCCGTTGGTGCATCCATATGATGACATCGAATGTAACCGCATTTAATTAGGGAGCCTGGGCCGAAATATATATATACATTTTTTTTTTGCGTAAGGGGTACAATATGATGACATCAAATGACACCACATTTAATAGGAGAGCTAATCGTGAAGTTTACGTATTGTAGTGGTTATCACGTCTGCTTTACACGCAGAAGGTCCCCAGTTCGAGCCTGGGCCGAAACATTATTTTAATTTTTTGCAGTTGGTGCATCCATATGATGACATCGAATAAAACCGAATTTAATTAGGGAGCTTGGGAGGAAATATTTTGTTATTTTTTTTTTTCTGAAGGGGTACAATATGATGACATCAAATGACACCACATTTAATAGGAGAGATAATCGTGAAGTTTACGTAGTGTAGTGGTTATCACGTCTGCCTAACACGCAGAAGGTCCCCAGTTCGTGCCTGGGCGGAAACATTTTTTTTTGCCTATGGGGTACATTATGATGACGTCAAATGACACCGCAATTAATAGGGGAGAAAGTCGTGAAGTTTCCGTAGTGTAGTGTTTATCACGTCTGCTTTACACGCAGAAGGTCCCAAGTTCGAGCCCCGCCAGGACATTTTTTAAATTTTTTTGCCGTTGGTGCATCGATATGATGACATCGAATGAAAACGAATTTAATAGGAGAGAAAATTGTGAAGTTTCCGTAGTGTAGTGGTTATCACGTCTGCCTAACACGCAGAAGGTCCCAAGTTCGTGCCTGGGCGGAAACATTTTTTTTTTGCCTATGGGGTACAATATGATGACGTCAAATGACACCGCAATTAATAGGGGAGAAATTCGTGAAGTTTCCTTAGTGTAGTGATTATCACGTCTGCTTTACACGCAGAAGGTCCCAAGTTCGAGCCTGGGCGGAAACATTTTATTATTTTTTTTTGCGGATGGGGTACAATATGATGACATCAAATGACACCGCATTTAATAGGAGAGATAATCGTGAAGTTTCCGTAGTGTAGTGGTTATCACGTCTGCCTCACACGCAGAAGGTCCCCAGTTCGAGCCTGGGCGGAAACATAATTTTAATTTTTTGCCGTTGGTGCATCCATATGATGACATCGAATGCAACCGCATTTAATTAGGGAGCCTGGGCGGGAATATATGTATATATATTTTTGCGGATGGGGTACAATATGATGACATCAAATGACACCGCATTTAATAGGAGAGATAATCGTGAAGTTTCCGTAGTGTAGTGGTTATCACGTCTGCTTTACACACAGAAGGTCCCCAGTTCGAGCCTGGGCGGAAACATTTTTTTTTTTCGCGGATGGGGTACAACATGATGACATCAAATGACACCACATTTAATAGGAGAGATAGTTGTGAAGTTTCCGTAGTGTAGTGGTTATCACGTCTGCTTTACACGCAGAAGGTCCCCAGTTCTAGCCTGGGCGGAAACATTATTTTAATTTTTTTGCCGTTTGTGAATCCATATGATGACATCGAATAAAATCGCATCTATAGGAGAGTTAATCGTGAAGTTTCTGTAGTGTAGTTTTTATCAAGTTTGCTTCACACGCAGAAGGTCCCAAGTTCGAGCCCCGCCGGGACATTTTTTAATGTTTTTGCCGTTGGTGCATCGATATGATGACATCGAATGAAAACGAATTTAATAGGAGAGAATATTGTGAAGTTTCCGTAGTGTAGTGGTTATCACGTCTGCCTAACACGCAGAAGGTCCCCAGTTCGAGCCTGGGCGGAAACATTTCTTTTTTTGCCTATGGGGTACAATATGATGACGTCAAATGACACCGCATTTAATAGGGGAGAAAGTCGTGAAGTTTCCGAAGTGTAGTGTTTATCACGTCTGCTTTACACGCAGAAGGTCCCAAGTTCGAGCCCCGCCGGGACATTTTTTAATTTTTTTTTGCCGTTGGTGCATCGATATGATGACATCGAATGAAAACGAATTTAATAAAAGAGAAAATTGTGAAGTTTACGTAGTGTAGGGGTTATCACGTCTGCCTAACACACAGAAGGTCCCCAGTTCGAGCCTGGGCGGAAACATTTTATTATTTTTTTTTGCGGATGGGGTACAATATGATGACATCAAATGACACCGCATTTAATAGGAGAGAAAATCGTGAAGTTTCCGTAGGTTAGTGGTTATCACGTCTGCTTTACACGCAGAAGGTCCCAAGTTCTAGCCTGGGCGGAAACATTATTTTAATTTTTTTGCCGTTTGTGCATCCATATGATGACATCTAATAAAATCGCATTTATAGGAGAGTTAATCGTGAAGTTTCTGTAGTGTAGTTTTTATCAAGTTTGCTTCACACGCAGAAGGTCCCAAGTTCGAGCCCCGCCGGGACATTTTTTAAATGTTTTTGCCGTTGGTGCATCGATATGATGACATCGAATGAAAACGAATTTAATAGGAGAGAAAATTGTGAAGTTTCCGTAGTGTAGTGGTTATCACGTCTGCCTAACACGCAGAAGGTCCCCAGTTCGAGCCTGGGCGGAAACATTTTATTATTGTTTTTGCGGATGGGGTACAATATGATGACATCAAATGACACCGCATTTAATAGGAGAGAAAATCGTGAAGTTTCCGTAGTGCAGTGATTATCACGTCTGCTTTACACGCAGAAGGTCCCCAGTTCGAGGCTGGGAGGAAACATTTTGTTATATTTTTTTTGCGGATGGGGTACAATATGATGACATCAAATGACACCGCATTTAATAGGAGAGATAGTCGTGAAGTTTCCGTAGTGTAGTGGTTATCACGTCTGCCTCACACGCAGAAGGTCCCCTGTTCGAGCCTGGGCGGAAACATTATTTTAATTTTTTGCCGTTGGTGCATCCATATGATGACATCGAATGCAACCGCATTTAATTAGGGAGCCTGGGCGGGAATATATATATATTTTTTTTTGCGGATGGGTTACAATATGATGACATCAAATGACACCGCATTTAATAGGAGAGATAATCGTGAAGTTTCCGTAGTGTAGTGGTTATCACGTCTGCTTTACACACAGAAGGTCCCCTTTTCGAGCCTGGGCGGAAACGTTTTGTTATTTTTTTTTTGCGTATGGGGTACAGAATGATGACATCAAATGACATTCAATTTAATAGGAGAGAAAATCGTGAAGTGTCCGTAGTGTAGTGGTTATCACGTCTGCCTAACACGCAGAAGGTCCCCAGTTCGAGCCTTTTTTGCCGTTGGTGCATCCATATGATGACATCGAATGTAACCGCATTTAATTAGGGAGCCAGGGCCGAAATATATATATATATTTTTTTTTTGCGTGAGGGGTACAATATGATGACATCAAATGACACCACATTTAATAGGAGAGCTAATCGTGAAGTTTCCGTTGTGTAGTGGTTATCACGTCTGCTTTACACGCAGAAGGTCCCCAGTTCGAGCCTGGGCCGAAATATTATTTTATTTTTTTGCCGTTGGTGCATCCATATGATGACATCGAATAAAACCGAATTTAATTAGGGAGCTTGGGAGGAAATATTTTGTTATTTTTTTTTTGCGGAAGGGGTACAATATGATGACATCAAATGACACCACATTTAATAGGAGAGATAATAAGAAGTTTCCGTAGTGTAGTGGTTATCACGTCTGCCTAACACGCAGAAGGTCCCCAGTTCGTGCCTGGGCGGAAACATTTTTTTTTTTTGCCTATGGGGTACATTATGATGACGTCAATTGACACCGCAATTAATAGGGGAGAAAGTCGTGAAGGTTCCGGAGTGTAGTGTTTATCACGTCTGCTTTACACGCATAAGGTCCCAATTTCGAGCCCCGCCAGGACATTTTTTAAATTTTTTTGCCGTTGGTGCATCGATATGATGACATCGAATGAAAACGAATTTAATAGGAGAGAAAATAGTGAAGTTTCCGTAGTGTAGTGGTTATCACGTCTGCCTAACACGCAAAAGGTCCCCAGTTCGAGCCTGGGCGGAAACATTTTATTATTGTTTTTGCGGATGGGGTACAATATGATGACATCAAATGACACCGCATTTAATAGGAGAGATAATCGTGAAGTTTCCGTAGTGTAGTGGTTATCACGTCTGCCTCACACGCAGAAGGTCCCCTGTTCGAGCCTGGGTGGAAACATTATTTTAATTTTTTGCCGTTGGTGCATCCATATGATGAAATCGAATGTAACCGCATTTAATTAGGGAGCCGGAGCGGGAATATATATATATATATTTTTTGCGGATGGGGTACAATATGATGACATCAAATGACACCGCATTTAATAGGAGAGATAATCGTGAAGTTTCCGTAGTGTAGTGGTTATCACGTCTGCTTTACACACAGAAGGTCCCCTTTTCGAGCCTGGGCGGAAACGTTTTGTTATTTTTTTTTTTTTGCGGATGGGGTACAATATGATGACATCAAATGACACCGCATTTAATAGGAGAGATAATCGTGAAGTTTCCGTAGTGTAGTGGTTATCACGTCTGCCTCACACTCAGAAGGTCCCCTGTTCGTGCCAGGGCGGAAACATTATTTTAATTTTTTGCCGTTGGTGCATCCATATGATGACATCGAATGTAACCGCATTTAATTTAAACATAATTTAAAACATTTTTTTTTTTGCGGATGTTGTACAATATGATGACATAAAATGACACCGCATTTAATAGGAGAGATAATAAGAAGTTTCCGTAGTGTAGTGGTTATCACGTCTGCCTAACACGCAGAAGGTCCCCAGTTCGTGCCTGGGCGGAAACATTTTTTTTTTTTTGCCTATGGGGTACATTATGATGACGTCAATTGACACCTCAATTAATAGGGGAGAAAGTCGTGAAGGTTCCGGAGTGTAGTGTTTATCACGTCTGCTTTACACGCAGAAGGTCCCAAGTTCGAGCCCCGCCAGGACATTTTTTAAATTTTTTTGCCGTTGGTGCATCGATATGATGACATCGAATGAAAACGAATTTAATAGGAGAAAAAAATAGTGAAGTTTCCGTAGTGTAGTGGTTATCACGTCTGCCTAACACGCAGAAGGTCACAAGTTCGTGCCTGGGCGGAAACATTTTTTTTTTTGCCTATGGGGTACAATATGATGACGTCAAATGACACCGCAATTAATAGGGGAGAAAGTCGTGAAGTTTCCTTAGTGTAGTGATTATCACGTCTGCTTTACACGCAGAAGGTCCCAAGTTCGAGCCTGGGCGGAAACATTTTATTTTTTTTTTTTTGCGGATGGGGTACAATATGATGACATCAAATGACACCGCATTTAATAGGAGAGATAATCGTGAAGTTTCAGTAGTGTAGTGGTTATCACGTCTGCCTCACACGCAGAAGGTCCCCAGTTCGAGCCTGGGCGGAAACATAATTTTAATTTTTTGCCGTTGGTGCATCCATATGATGACATCGAATGCAACCGCATTTAATTAGGGAGCCTGGGCGGGAATATATGTATATATATTTTTGCGGATGGGGTACAATATGATGACATCAAATGACACCGCATTTAATAGGAGAGATAATCGTGAAGTTTCCGTAGTGTAGTGGTTATCACGTCTGCTTTTCACACAGAAGGTCCCAGGTTCGAGCCTGGGCGGAAATATTTTTTTTTTCGCGGATGGGGTACAACATGATGACATCAAATGACACCACATTTAATAGGAGAGATAGTTGCGAAGTTTCCGTAGTGTAGTGGTTATCACGTCTGCTTTACACGCAGAAGGTCCCCAGTTCTAGCCTGGGCGGAAACATTATTTTAATTTTTTTGCCGTTTGTGAATCCATATGATGACATCGAATAAAATCGCATCTATAGGAGAGTTAATCGTGAAGTTTCTGAAGTGTAGTTTTTATCAAGTTTGCTTCACACGCAGAAGGTCCCAAGTTCGAGCCCCGCCGGGACATTTTTTAAATGTTTTTGCCGTTGGTGCATCGATATGATGACATCGAATGAAAACGAATTTAATAGGAGAGAAAATTGTGAAGTTTCCGTAGTGTAGTGGTTATCACGTCTGCCTAACACGCAAAAGGTCCCCAGTTCGAGCCTGGGCGGAAACATTTTATTATTGTTTTTGCGGATGGGGTACAATATGATGACATCAAATGACACCGCATTTAATAGGAGAGATAATCGTTAAGTTTCCGTAGTGTAGTGGTTATCACGTCTGCCTCACACGCAGAAGGTCCCCTGTTCGAGCCTGGGCGGAAACATTATTTTAATTTTTTGCCGTTGGTGCATCCATATGATGACATCGAATGTAACCGCATTTAATTAGGGAGCCTGGGCGGGAATATATATATATATTTTTTGCGGATGGGGTACAATATGATGACATCAAATGACACCGCATTTAATAGGAGAGATAATCGTGAAGTTTCCGTAGTGTAGTGGTTATCACGTCTGCTTTACACACAGAAGGTCCCCTTTTCGAGCCTGGGCGGAAACGTTTTGTTATTTTTTTTTTGCGGATGGGGAACAATATGATGACATCAAATGACACCGCATTTAATAGGAGAGATAATCGTGAAGTTTCCGTAGTGTAGTGGTTATCACGTCTGCCTCACACGCAGAAGGTCCCCTGTTCGAGCCAGGGCGGAAACATTATTTTAATTTTTTGCCGTTGGTGCATCCATATGATGACATCGAATGTAACCGCATTTAATTTAAACATAATTTAAAACATTTTCTTTTTTTGCGGATGTTGTACAATATGATGACATCAAATGACACCGCATTTAATAGGAGAGATAATCGTGAAGTTTCCGTAGTGTAGTGGTTATCACGTCTGCCTCACACGCAGAAGGTCCCCAGTTCGAGCCTGGGCGGAAACATTATTTTAATATTTTGCCGTTGGTGCATCGATATGATGACATCGATTGAAAACGAATTTAATAGGGGAGAAAATCGTGAAGTTTCCGTAGTGTAGTGGTTATCACGTCTGCTTTACACGAAGAATGTCCACAGTTCGAACCTGGGCGGAAACATTATTAAAATTTTTTGCCGTTGGTGCATCGATATAATGACATCGAATGAAAACGAATTTAATAGGAGAGAAAATTGTGAAGTTTCCGTAGTGTAGTGGTTATCACGTCTGCCTAACACGCAGAAGGTCCCCAGTTCGAGCCTGGGCGGAAACATTTTATTATTTTTTTAGCGGATGGGGTACAATATGATGACATCAAATGACACCGCATTTAATAGGAGAGAAAATCGTGAAGTTTCCGTAGTGCAGCGGTTATCACGTCTGCTTTACACGCAGAAGGTCTCCAGTTCGAGGCTGGGAGGAAACATTTTTTTATATTTTTTTTGCGGATGGGGTACAATATGATCACATCAAATGACACCGCATTTAATAGGAGAGATAATCGTGAAGTTTCCGTAGTGTAGTGGTTATCACGTCTGCTTTACACGCAGAAGGTCCCCAGTTCGAGCCTGGGCGGAAACATTTTGTTATTTTTTTTTGCGGATTGGGTACAATATGATGACATCAAATGACACTGCATTTAATAGGGGAGAAAATCGTGAAGTTTCCGTAGTGTAGTGGTTATCACGTCTGCTTTAAACGCAGAAGGTCCACAGTTCGAACCTGGGCGGAAACATTATTAAATTTTTTTTGCCGTTGGTGCATCGATATGATGACATCGAATGAAAACGAATTTAATAGGAGAGAAAATTGTGATGTTTCCGTAGTGTAGTGGTTATCACGTCTGCCTAACACGCAGAATGTCACCAGTTCGAGCCTGGGCGGAAACATTTTGTTATTTTTTTTTGGCGTATGGGGTACAATATGATGACATCAAATGACACCGCATTTAATAGGGGTGAAAGTCGTGAAGTTTCCGTAGTGTAGTGGTTATCACGTCTGCATCACACGCAGAAGGTCCCCAGTTTCAGCCTGGGCGGAAACATTATTTTAATTTTTTGCCGTTGGTGCATCCATATGATGACATCGAATGCAACCGCATTTAATTAGGGAGCCTGGGCGGGAATATATATATATATTTTTTTTTTGCGGATGGGGTACAATATGATGACATCAAATGACACCGCATTTAATAGGAGAGATAATCGTGAAGTTTCCGTAGTGTAGTGGTTATCACGTCTGCCTCACACGCAGAAGGTCCCCAGTTCTAGCCTGGGCGGAAACATTATTTTAATTTTTTGCCGTTGGTGCATCGATATGATGACATCGATTGAAAACGAATTTAATAGGGGAGAAAATCGTGAAGTTTCCGTAGTGTAGTGGTTATCACGTCTGCTTTACACGCAGAAGGTCCACAGTTCGAACCTGGGCGGAAACATTATTAAAATTTTTTGCCGTTGGTGCATCGATATGATGACATCAAATGACAGCGCATTTAATAGGAGAGAAAATCGTGAAGTTTCCGTAGTGTAGTGGTTATTACGTCTGCCTCACACGCAGAAGGTCCCCAGTTCTAGCCTGGGCGGAAACATTATTTTTATTTTTTGCCGTTGATGCATCCATATGATGACATCGAATGTAACCGCATTTATTTTAAACATAATTTAAAACATTTTTTTTTTTTTTGCGGATGTTGTACAATATGATGACATCAAATGACACCGCATTTAATAGGAGAGATAATCGTGAAGTTTCCGTAGTGTAGTGGTTATCACGTCTGCCTCACACGCAGAAGGTCCCCAGTTCGAGCCTGGGCGTAAACATTATTTTAATTTTTTGCCGTTGGTGCATCCATATGATGACATCGAATGTAACCGCATTTAATTTAAACATAATTTAAAACATTTTTTTTTTTTGCGGATGTTGTACAATATGATGACATCAAATGACACCGCATTTAATAGGAGAGATAATCGTGAAGTTTCCGTAGTGTAGTGGTTATCACGTCTGCCTCACACGCAGAAGGTCCCCAGTTCGAGCCTGGGCGGAAACATTATTTTAATTTTTTGCCGTTGGTGCATCGATATGATGACATCGATTGAAAACGAATTTAATAGGGGAGAAAATCGTGAAGTTTCCGTAGTGTAGTGGTTATCACGTCTGCCTCACACGCAGAAGGTCCCCAGTTCGAGCCTGGGCGGAAGCATTTTGTTATTTTTTTGCCGTTGGTGCATCCATATGATGACATCGAATGTAACCGCATTTAATTAGGTAGCCTGGGCGGAAATATATATATATTTTTTTGCGGATGGGATACAATATGATGACATCAAATGACACAGCATTTAATAGGGGAGATAATCGTGAAGTTTCCGTAGTGTAGTGGTTATCACGTCTGCCTCACACGCAGAAGGTACACAGTTCGAGCCTGGGCGGAAACATTATTTTAATTTTTTGCCGTTGGTGCATCCATATGATGACATCGAATGTAACCGCATTTAATTTAAACATAATTTAAAACATTTTGTTTTTTTTTCGCGGATGGGGTACAACATGATGACATCAAATGACACCGCATTTAATAGGAGAGATAATCGTGAAGTTTCCGTAGTGTAGTGGTTATCACGTCTGCCTCACACGCAGAAGGTCCCCTGTTTGAGTCTGGGCGGAAACATTATTTTAATTTTTTGCCGTTGGTGCATCCATATGATGACATCGAATAAAGCCGAATTTAATTAGGGAGCTTGGGAGGAAATATTTTGTTATTTTTTTGCGGAAGGGGTACAATATGATGACATCAAATGACACCACATTTAATAGGAGAGATAATCGTGAAGTTTCGTAGTGTAGTGGTTATCACGTCTGCCTAACACGCAGAAGGTCCCCAGTTCGAGCCTGGGCGGAAACATTTTTTTTTGCCTATGGGGTACAATATGATGACGTCAAATGACACCGCATTTAATAGGGGAAAAAGTCGTGAAGTGTCCGTAGTGTAGTGGTTATCACGTCTGCCTAACACGCAGAAGGTCCCCAGTTCGAGCCTGGGCGGAAACATTATTTTAATTTTTTGCCGTTGGTGCATCCATATGATGACATCGAATGCAACCGCATTTAATTAGGGAGCCTGGGCGGGAATATATATATATATTTTTTGCGGATGGGGTACAATATGATGACATCAAATGACACCGCATTTAATAGGAGAGATAATCGTGAAGTTTCCGTAGTGTAGTGGTTATCACGTCTGCTTTACACACAGAAGGTCAAATTTTCGAGCCTGGGCGGAAACGTTTTGTTATTTTTTTTTTGCGGATGGGGTACAAGATGATGACATCAAATGACACTGCATTTAATAGGAGAGAAAATCGTGAAGTGTCCTTAGTGTAGTGGTTATCACGTCTGCCTAACACGCAGAAGGTCCCCAATTCGAGCCTGGGCGGAAACATTATTTTTTTTTTTGCGGATGGGGTACAATATGATGACGTCAAATGACACCGCATTTAATAGGAGAGATAATCGTGAAGTTTCCGTAGTGTAGTGGTTATCACGTCTGCCTCACACGCAGAAGGTCCCCAGTTCGAGCCTGGGAGGAAACATTTTATTATTTTTTTTTTTATGGATAGGGTACAATATGATGACATCAAATGACACCGCATTTAATAGGAGAGATAATCGTGAAGTTCCGGTAGTGTAGTGTTTATCACGTCTGCTTTACACGCAGAAGGTCCCCAGTTCTAGCCTGGGCGGAAACATTATTTTTTTTTTTGCCTATGGGGTACAATATGATGACGTCAAATGACACCGCATTTAATAGGAGAGAAAATCGTGAAGTTCATGTAGTGTAGTGGTTATCACGTCTGTCTCACACGCAAAAGGTCCCCTGTTCGAGCCTTGGCGGAAACATTATTTTTTTTTGCCTATGGGGTACAATATGATGACGTCAAATGACACCGCATTTAATAGGAGAGATAATCGTGAAGTTTCCGTAGTGTAGTGGCTATCACGTCTGCCTAACACGAAGAAGGTCCCCAGTTCGTGCCTGGGCGGAAACATTTTATTATTTTTTTTTCGGATGGGGTACAATATGATGACATCAAATGACACCGCATTTAATAGGAGAGAAAATCGTGAAGTTTCCGTAGTGTAGTGGTTATTACGTCTGCTTTACACGCAGAAGGTCCCCAGTTCGAGCCTGGGCGGAAAGATTATTTTAATTTTTTGCCGTTGGTGCATCCATATGATGACATCGAATGTAACCGCATTTAATTTAAACATAATTTAAAACATTTTGTTATTTTTTTGCGGATGGGGTACAATATGATGACATGAAATGACACCACATTTAATAGGAGAGATAATCGTGAAGTTTCCGTAGTGTAGTGGTTATCACGTCTGCCTAACACGCAGAAGGTCCCCAGTTCGTGCTTGGGCGGAAACCAATTTTTTTTTTTTGCCTATGGGGTAAAATATGATGACGTCAAATGACACCGCAATTAATACGGGAGAAAGTCGTGAAGTTTCCGTAGTGTAGTGTTTATCATGTCTGCTTTACACGCAGAAGGTCCCAAGTTCGAGCCCCGCCGGGACATTTTTTAATTTTTTTTGCCGTTGGTGCATCGATATGATGACATCAAATGACACCACATTTAATAGGAGAGATAATCGTGAAGTTTCCGTAGTGTAGTGGTTATCATGTCTGCCTAACACGCAGAATGTCCCCAGTTCTAGCCTGGGCGGAAACATTTTATTATTATTTTTTTTGCGGATGGGGTACAATATGATGACATCAAATGACACCGCATTTAATAGGAGAGAAAATCGTGAAGTTTCCGTAGTGTAGTGGTTATCACGTCTGCTTTACACGCAGAAGGTCCCCAGTTCTAGCCTGGGCGGAAACATTTTGTTATTTTTTTTTGCGGATGGGGTATAATATGATGACATCAAATGACACTGCATTTAATAGGAGAGAAAATCGTGAAGTTTCCGTAGTGTAGTGGTTATCACGTCTGCCTAACACGCAGAAGGTCCCCAGTTCGAGCCTGGGCGGAAACATTATTTTTTGTTTTTTGCCTATGGGGTACAATATGATTACGTCAAATGACACCGCATTTAATATTAGAGATAATCGTGAAGTTTCCGTAGTGTAGTGGTTATCACGTATGCCTAACACGCAGAAGCTACCTAGTTCGAGCGTGGGCGGAAACATTCTTTTTTTGCCTATGGGGAACAATATGATGACGTCAAATGACACCGCATTTAATAGGGGAGAAAGTCGTGAAGTTTCCGTAGTGTAGTGTTTATCACGTCTGCCTCACACGCAGAAGGTCCCCTGTTCGAGCCTGGGCGGAAACATTATTTTAATTTTTTGCCGTTGGTGCATCCATATGATGACATCGAATGTAACCGCATTTAATTTGGGAGCCTGGGCGGAAATATTTTTTTTTTTTTTGCGGATGGGGTACAATATAATGACATCAAATGACACCGCATTTAATAGGAGAGGTAATCGTGAAGTTTCCGTAGTGTAGTGGTTATCACGTCTGCCTCACATGCAAAAGGTCCCCAGTTCGAGCCTGCGCGGAAATATTAATTTAATTTTTTGCCGTTGGTGCATCCATTTTATGACATCGAATGTAAACGCATTTAATTAGGGAGCCTGGGCGGAAATATATATATTTTTTTGCGGATGGTGTACAATATGATGACATCAAATGACACCGCATTTAATAGGAGAGGTAATCGTGAAGTTTCCGTAGTGTAGTTGTTATCACGTCTGCTTTACACGCAGAAGGTCCCCAGTTCGAGCCTGGGCGGAAACATTATTTTAATTTTTTGCCGTTGGTGCATCCATATGATGACATCGAATGTAACCGCATTTAATTAGGGAGCCTGGGCGGAAATATATATTTTTTTTTTTTGCGGATGGGGTACAATATGATGACATCAAATGACACCGCATTTAATAGGAGAGAAAATCGTGAAGTTTCCGTAGTGTAGTGGTTATCACGTCTGCTTTACACGCAGAAGGTCCCCAGTTCGAGCCTGGGAGGAAACATTTTATTATTTTTTTTTGCGGATGGGGTATAATATGATGACATCAAATGACACTGCATTTAATAGGAGAGAAAATCGTGAAGTTTCCGTAGTGTAGTGGTTATCACGTCTGCCTAACACGCAGAAGGTCCCCAGTTCGAGCCTGGGCGGAAACATTATTTTTTTTTTTTTGCCTATGGGGTACAATATGATGACGTCAAATGACACCGCATTTAATAGGAGAGAAAATCGTGAAGTTCATGTAGTGTAGTGGTTATCACGTCTGTCTCACACGCAAAAGGTCCCCTGTTCGAGCCTTGGCGGAAACATTATTTTTTTTTTGCCTATGGGGTACAATATGATGACGTCAAATGACACCGCATTTAATAGGAGAGATAATCGTGAAGTTTCCGTAGTGTAGTGGTTATCACGTCTGCCTAACACGAAGAAGGTCCCCAGTTCGTGCCTGGGCGGAAACATTTTATTATTTTTTTTTCGGATGGGGTACAATATGATGACATCAAATGACACCGCATTTAATAGGAGAGAAAATCGTGAAGTTTCCGTAGTGTAGTGGTTATTACGTCTGCTTTACACGCAGAAGGTCCCCAGTTCGAGCCTGGGCGGAAAGATTATTTTAATTTTTTGCCGTTGGTGCATCCATATGATGACATCGAATGTAACCGCATTTAATTTAAACATAATTTAAAACATTTTGTTATTTTTTTGCGGATGGGGTACAATATGATGACATGAAATGACACCACATTTAATAGGAGAGATAATCGTGAAGTTTCCGTAGTGTAGTGGTTATCACGTCTGCCTAACACGCAGAAGGTCCCCAGTTCGTGCTTGGGCGGAAACCAATTTTTTTTTTTTGCCTATGGGGTAAAATATGATGACGTCAAATGACACCGCAATTAATACGGGAGAAAGTCGTGAAGTTTCCGTAGTGTAGTGTTTATCATGTCTGCTTTACACGCAGAAGGTCCCAAGTTCGAGCCCCGCCGGGACATTTTTTAATTTTTTTTGCCGTTGGTGCATCGATATGATGACATCAAATGACACCACATTTAATAGGAGAGATAATCGTGAAGTTTCCGTAGTGTAGTGGTTATCATGTCTGCCTAACACGCAGAATGTCCCCAGTTCTAGCCTGGGCGGAAACATTTTATTATTTTTTTTGCGGATGGGGTACAATATGATGACATCAAATGACACCGCATTTAATAGGAGAGAAAATCGTGAAGTTTCCGTAGTGTAGTGGTTATCACGTCTGCTTTACACGCAGAAGGTCCCCAGTTCTAGCCTGGGCGGAAACATTTTGTTATTTTTTTTTGCGGATGGGGTATAATATGATGACATCAAATGACACTGCATTTAATAGGAGAGAAAATCGTGAAGTTTCCGTAGTGTAGTGGTTATCACGTCTGCCTAACACGCAGAAGGTCCCCAGTTCGAGCCTGGGCGGAAACATTATTTTTTGTTTTTTGCCTATGGGGTACAATATGATTACGTCAAATGACACCGCATTTAATATTAGAGATAATCGTGAAGTTTCCGTAGTGTAGTGGTTATCACGTATGCCTAACACGCAGAAGCTACCTAGTTCGAGCGTGGGCGGAAACATTCTTTTTTTGCCTATGGGGAACAATATGATGACGTCAAATGACACCGCATTTAATAGGGGAGAAAGTCGTGAAGTTTCCGTAGTGTAGTGTTTATCACGTCTGCCTCACACGCAGAAGGTCCCCTGTTCGAGCCTGGGCGGAAACATTATTTTAATTTTTTGCCGTTGGTGCATCCATATGATGACATCGAATGTAACCGCATTTAATTTGGGAGCCTGGGCGAAAATTTTTTTTTTTTTTGCGGATGGGGTACAATATAATGACATCAAATGACACCGCATTTAATAGGAGAGGTAATCGTGAAGTTTCCGTAGTGTAGTGGTTATCACGTCTGCCTCACATGCAAAAGGTCCCCAGTTCGAGCCTGCGCGGAAATATTAATTTAATTTTTTGCCGTTGGTGCATCCATATGATGACATCGAATGTAAACGCATTTAATTAGGGAGCCTGGGCGGAAATATATATATTTTTTTGCGGATGGTGTACAATATGATGACATCAAATGACACCACATTTAATAGGAGAGATAATCGTGAAGTTTCGTAGTGTAGTGGTTATCACGTCTGCCTAACACGCAGAAGGTCCCCAGTTCGAGCCTGGGCGGAAACATTTTTTTTTGCCTATGGGGTACAATATGATGACGTCAAATGACACCGCATTTAATAGGGGAAAAAGTCGTGAAGTGTCCGTAGTGTAGTGGTTATCACGTCTGCCTAACACGCAGAAGGTCCCCAGTTCGAGCCTGGGCGGAAACATTATTTTAATTTTTTGCCGTTGGTGCATCCATATGATGACATCGAATGCAACCGCATTTAATTAGGGAGCCTGGGCGGGAATATATATATATATTTTTTGCGGATGGGGTACAATATGATGACATCAAATGACACCGCATTTAATAGGAGAGATAATCGTGAAGTTTCCGTAGTGTAGTGGTTATCACGTCTGCTTTACACACAGAAGGTCAAATTTTCGAGCCTGGGCGGAAACGTTTTGTTATTTTTTTTTTGCGGATGGGGTACAATATGATGACATCATATGACACTGCATTTAATAGGAGAGAAAATCGTGAAGTGTCCGTAGTGTAGTGGTTATCACGTCTGCCTAACACGCAGAAGGTCCCCAATTCGAGCCTGGGCGGAAACATTATTTTTTTTTTTGCGGATGGGGTACAATATGATGACGTCAAATGACACCGCATTTAATAGGAGAGATAATCGTGAAGTTTCCGTAGTGTAGTGGTTATCACGTCTGCCTCACACGCAGAAGGTCCCCAGTTCGAGCCTGGGAGGAAACATTTTATTATTTTTTTTTTTGCGGATGGGGTACAATATGATGACATCAAATGACACCGCATTTAATAGGAGAGATAATCGTGAAGTTCCGGTAGTGTAGTGTTTATCACGTCTGCTTTACACGCAGAAGGTCCCCAGTTCTAGCCTGGGCGGAAACATTATTTTTTTTTTTGCCTATGGGGTACAATATGATGACGTCAAATGACACCGCATTTAATAGGAGAGAAAATCGTGAAGTTCATGTAGTGTAGTGGTTATCACGTCTGTCTCACACGCAAAAGGTCCCCTGTTCGAGCCTTGGCGGAAACATTATTTTTTTTTGCCTATGGGGTACAATATGATGACGTCAAATGACACCGCATTTAATAGGAGAGATAATCGTGAAGTTTCCGTAGTGTAGTGGTTATCACGTCTGCCTAACACGAAGAAGGTCCCCAGTTCGTGCCTGGGCGGAAACATTTTATTATTTTTTTTTCGGATGGGGTACAATATGATGACATCAAATGACACCGCATTTAATAGGAGAGAAAATCGTGAAGTTTCCGTAGTGTAGTGGTTATTACGTCTGCTTTACACGCAGAAGGTCCCCAGTTCGAGCCTGGGCGGAAAGATTATTTTAATTTTTTGCCGTTGGTGCATCCATATGATGACATCGATAGTAACCGCATTTAATTTAAACATAATTTAAAACATTTTGTTATTTTTTTGCGGATGGGGTACAATATGATGACATGAAATGACACCACATTTAATAGGAGAGATAATCGTGAAGTTTCCGTAGTGTAGTGGTTATCACGTCTGCCTAACACGCAGAAGGTCCCCAGTTCGTGCTTGGGCGGAAACCAATTTTTTTTTTTTGCCTATGGGGTAAAATATGATGACGTCAAATGACACCGCAATTAATACGGGAGAAAGTCGTAAAGTTTCCGTAGTGTAGTGTTTATCATGTCTGCTTTACACGCAGAAGGTCCCAAGTTCGAGCCCCGCCGGGACATTTTTTAATTTTTTTTGCCGTTGGTGCATCGATATGATGACATCAAATGACACCACATTTAATAGGAGAGATAATCGTGAAGTTTCCGTAGTGTAGTGGTTATCATGTCTGCCTAACACGCAGAATGTCCCCAGTTCTAGCCTGGGCGGAAACATTTTATTATTTTTTTTGCGGATGGGGTACAATATGATGACATCAAATGACACCGCATTTAATAGGAGAGAAAATCGTGAAGTTTCCGTAGTGTAGTGGTTATCACGTCTGCTTTACACGCAGAAGGTCCCCAGTTCTAGCCTGGGCGGAAACATTTTGTTATTTTTTTTGCGGATGGGGTATAATATGATGACATCAAATGACACTGCATTTAATAGGAGAGAAAATCGTGAAGTTTCCGTAGTGTAGTGGTTATCACGTCTGACTAACACGCAGAAGGTCCCCAGTTCGAGCCTGGGCGGAAACATTATTTTTTGTTTTTTGCCTATGGGGTACAATATGATTACGTCAAATGACACCGCATTTAATATTAGAGATAATCGTGAAGTTTCCGTAGTGTAGTGGTTATCACGTATGCCTAACACGCAGAAGCTACCTAGTTCGAGCGTGGGCGGAAACATTCTTTTTTTGCCTATGGGGAACAATATGATGACGTCAAATGACACCGCATTTAATAGGGGAGAAAGTCGTGAAGTTTCCGTAGTGTAGTGTTTATCACGTCTGCCTCACATGCAAAAGGTCCCCAGTTCGAGCCTGCGCGGAAATATTAATTTAATTTTTTGCCGTTGGTGCATCCATATGATGACATCGAATGTAAACGCATTTAATTAGGGAGCCTGGGCGGAAATATATATATTTTTTTGCGGATGGTGTACAATATGATGACATCAAATGACACCGCATTTAATAGGAGAGGTAATCGTGAAGTTTCCGTAGTGTAGTTGTTATCACGTCTGCTTTACACGCAGAAGGTCCCCAGTTCGAGCCTGGGCGGAAACATTATTTTAATTTTTTGCCGTTGGTGCATCCATATGATGACATCGAATGTAACCGCATTTAATTAGGGAGCCTGGGCGGAAATATATATATTTTTTTTTGCGGATGGGGTACAATATGATGACATCAAATGACACCGCATTTAATAGGAGAGAAAATCGTGATGTTTCCGTAGTGTAGTGGTTATCACGTCTGCTTTACACGCAGAAGGTCCCCAGTTCGAGCCTGGGAGGAAACATTTTATTATTTTTTTTTGCGGATGGGGTATAATATGATGACATCAAATGACACTGCATTTAATAGGAGAGAAAATCGTGAAGTTTCCGTAGTGTAGTGGTTATCACGTCTGCCTAACACGCAGAAGGTCCCCAGTTCGAGCCTGGGCGGAAACATTATTTTTTTTTTTTGCCTATGGGGTACAATATGATGACGTCAAATGACACCGCATTTAATAGGAGAGAAAATCGTGAAGTTCATGTAGTGTAGTGGTTATCACGTCTGCTTTACACGCAGAAGGTCCCCAGTTCGAGCCTGGGCGGAAACATTATTTTAATTTTTTGCCGTTGGTGCTTCCATATGATGACATCGAATGTAACCGCATTTAATTAGGGAGCCTGGGCGGAAATATATATATTTTTTTTTTGCGGATGGGGTACAATATGATGACATCAAATGACACCGCATTTAATAGGAGAGAAAATCGTGAAGTTTCCGTAGTGTAGTGGTTATCACGTCTGCTTTATACGCAGAAGGTCCCCAGTTCGAGCCTGGGAGGAAACATTTTATTATTTTTTTTTGCGGATGGGGTATAATATGATGACGTCAAATGACACCGCATTTAATAGGAGAGATAATCGTGAAGTTTCCGTAGTGTAGTGGTTATCACGTCTGCTTTACACGCAGAAGGTCCCCAGTTCTAGCCTGGGCGGAAACATTATTTTTTTTTTTGCCTATGGGGTACAATATGATGACGTCAAATGACACCGCATTTAATAGGAGAGAAAATCGTGAAGTTCATGTAGTGTAGTGGTTATCACGTCTGTCTCACACGCAAAAGGTCCCCTGTTCGAGCCTTGGCGGAAACATTATTTTTTTTTGCCTATGGGGTACAATATGATGACGTCAAATGACACCGCATTTAATAGGAGAGATAATCGTGAAGTTTCCGTAGTGTAGTGGTTATCACGTCTGCCTAACACGAAGAAGGTCCCCAGTTCGTGCCTGGGCGGAAACATTTTATTATTTTTTTTTCGGATGGGGTACAATATGATGACATCAAATGACACCGCATTTAATAGGAGAGAAAATCGTGAAGTTTCCGTAGTGTAGTGGTTATTACGTCTGCTTTACACGCAGAAGGTCCCCAGTTCGAGCCTGGGCGGAAAGATTATTTTAATTTTTTGCCGTTGGTGCATCCATATGATGACATCGAATGTAACCGCATTTAATTTAAACATAATTTAAAACATTTTGTTATTTTTTTGCGGATGGGGTACAATATGATGACATGAAATGACACCACATTTAATAGGAGAGATAATCGTGAAGTTTCCGTAGTGTAGTGGTTATCACGTCTGCCTAACACGCAGAAGGTCCCCAGTTCGTGCTTGGGCGGAAACCAATTTTTTTTTTTTTGCCTATGGGGTAAAATATGATGACGTCAAATGACACCGCAATTAATACGGGAGAAAGTCGTGAAGTTTCCGTAGTGTAGTGTTTATCATGTCTGCTTTACACGCAGAAGGTCCCAAGTTCGAGCCCCGCCGGGACATTTTTTAATTTTTTTTGCCGTTGGTGCATCGATATGATGACATCAAATGACACCACATTTAATAGGAGAGATAATCGTGAAGTTTCCGTAGTGTAGTGGTTATCATGTCTGCCTAACACGCAGAATGTCCCCAGTTCTAGCCTGGGCGGAAACATTTTATTATTTTTTTTGCGGATGGGGTACAATATGATGACATCAAATGACACCGCATTTAATAGGAGAGAAAATCGTGAAGTTTCCGTAGTGTAGTGGTTATCACGTCTGCTTTACACGCAGAAGGTCCCCAGTTCTAGCCTGGGCGGAAACATTTTGTTATTTTTTTTTGCGGATGGGGTATAATATGATGACATCAAATGACACTGCATTTAATAGGAGAGAAAATCGTGAAGTTTCCGTAGTGTAGTGGTTATCACGTCTGCCTAACACGCAGAAGGTCCCCAGTTCGAGCCTGGGCGGAAACATTATTTTTTTTTTTTGCCTATGGGGTACAATATGATTACGTCAAATGACACCGCATTTAATATTAGAGATAATCGTGAAGTTTCCGTAGTGTAGTGGTTATCACGTATGCCTAACACGCAGAAGCTACCTAGTTCGAGCGTGGGCGGAAACATTCTTTTTTTGCCTATGGGGAACAATATGATGACGTCAAATGACACCGCATTTAATAGGGGAGAAAGTCGTGAAGTTTCCGTAGTGTAGTGTTTATCACGTCTGCCTCACACGCAGAAGGTCCCCTGTTCGAGCCTGGGCGGAAACATTATTTTAATTTTTTGCCGTTGGTGCATCCATATGATGACATCGAATGTAACCGCATTTAATTTGGGAGCCTGGGCGGAAATATTTTTTTTTTTTTTGCGGATGGGGTACAATATAATGACATCAAATGACACCGCATTTAATAGGAGAGGTAATCGTGAAGTTTCCGTAGTGTAGTGGTTGTCACGTCTGCCTCACATGCAAAAGGTCCCCAGTTCGAGCCTGCGCGGAAATATTAATTTAATTTTTTGCCGTTGGTGCATCCATATGATGACATCGAATGTAAACGCATTTAATTAGGGAGCCTGGGCGGAAATATATATATTTTTTTGCGGATGGTGTACAATATGATGACATCAAATGACACCGCATTTAATAGGAGAGGTAATCGTGAAGTTTCCGTAGTGTAGTTGTTATCACGTCTGCTTTACACGCAGAAGGTCCCCAGTTCGAGCCTGGGAGGAAACATTTTATTATTTTTTTTTGCGGATGGGGTATAATATGATGACATCAAATGACACTGCATTTAATAGGAGAGAAAATCGTGAAGTTTCCGTAGTGTAGTGGTTATCACGTCTGCCTAACACGCAGAAGGTCCCCAGTTCGAGCCTGGGCGGAAACATTATTTTTTTTTTTTGCCTATGGGGTACAATATGATGACGTCAAATGACACCGCATTTAATAGGAGAGAAAATCGTGAAGTTCATGTAGTGTAGTGGTTATCACGTCTGTCTCACACGCAAAAGGTCCCCTGTTCGAGCCTTGGCGGAAACATTATTTTTTTTTTGCCTATGGGGTACAATATGATGACGTCAAATGACACCGCATTTAATAGGAGAGATAATCGTGAAGTTTCCGTAGTGTAGTGGTTATCACGTCTGCCTAACACGAAGAAGGTCCCCAGTTCGTGCCTGGGCGGAAACATTTTATTATTTTTTTTTCGGATGGGGTACAATATGATGACATCAAATGACACCGCATTTAATAGGAGAGAAAATCGTGAAGTTTCCGTAGTGTAGTGGTTATTACGTCTGCTTTACACGCAGAAGGTCCCCAGTTCGAGCCTGGGCGGAAAGATTATTTTAATTTTTTGCCGTTGGTGCATCCATATGATGACATCGAATGTAACCGCATTTAATTTAAACATAATTTAAAACATTTTGTTATTTTTTTGCGGATGGGGTACAATATGATGACATGAAATGACACCACATTTAATAGGAGAGATAATCGTGAAGTTTCCGTAGTGTAGTGGTTATCACGTCTGCCTAACACGCAGAAGGTCCCCAGTTCGTGCTTGGGCGGAAACCAATTTTTTTTTTTTGCCTATGGGGTAAAATATGATGACGTCAAATGACACCGCAATTAATACGGGAGAAAGTCGTTAAGTTTCCGTAGTGTAGTGTTTATCATGTCTGCTTTACACGCAGAAGGTCCCAAGTTCGAGCCCTGCCGGGACATTTTTTAATTTTTTTTGCCGTTGGTGCATCGATATGATGACATCAAATGACACCACATTTAATAGGAGAGATAATCGTGAAGTTTCCGTAGTGTAGTGGTTATCATGTCTGCCTAACACGCAGAATGTCCCCAGTTCTAGCCTGGGCGGAAACATTTTATTATTTTTTTTGCGGATGGGGTACAATATGATGACATCAAATGACACCGCATTTAATAGGAGAGAAAATCGTGAAGTTTCCGTAGTGCAGTGATTATCACGTCTGCTTTACACGCAGAAGGTCCCCAGTTCGAGGCTGGGAGGAAACATTTTGTTATATTTTTTTTGCGGATGGGGTACAATATGATGACATCAAATGACACCGCATTTAATAGGAGAGATAGTCGTGAAGTTTCCGTAGTGTAGTGGTTATCACGTCTGCCTCACACGCAGAAGGTCCCCTGTTCGAGCCTGGGCGGAAACATTATTTTAATTTTTTGCCGTTGGTGCATCCATATGATGACATCGAATGCAACCGCATTTAATTAGGGAGCCTGGGCGGGAATATATATATATTTTTTTTTGCGGATGGGTTACAATATGATGACATCAAATGACACCGCATTTAATAGGAGAGATAATCGTGAAGTTTCCGTAGTGTAGTGGTTATCACGTCTGCTTTACACACAGAAGGTCCCCTTTTCGAGCCTGGGCGGAAACGTTTTGTTATTTTTTTTTTGCGTATGGGGTACAGAATGATGACATCAAATGACATTCAATTTAATAGGAGAGAAAATCGTGAAGTGTCCGTAGTGTAGTGGTTATCACGTCTGCCTAACACGCAGAAGGTCCCCAGTTCGAGCCTTTTTTGCCGTTGGTGCATCCATATGATGACATCGAATGTAACCGCATTTAATTAGGGAGCCAGGGCCGAAATATATATATATATTTTTTTTTTGCGTGAGGGGTACAATATGATGACATCAAATGACACCACATTTAATAGGAGAGCTAATCGTGAAGTTTCCGTAGTGTAGTGGTTATCACGTCTGCTTTACACGCAGAAGGTCCCCAGTTCGAGCCTGGGCCGAAATATTATTTTATTTTTTTGCCGTTGGTGCATCCATATGATGACATCGAATAAAACCGAATTTAATTAGGGAGCTTGGGAGGAAATATTTTGTTATTTTTTTTTTGCGGAAGGGGTACAATATGATGACATCAAATGACACCACATTTAATAGGAGAGATAATAAGAAGTTTCCGTAGTGTAGTGGTTATCACGTCTGCCTAACACGCAGAAGGTCCCCAGTTCGTGCCTGGGCGGAAACATTTTTTTTTTTTGCCTATGGGGTACATTATGATGACGTCAATTGACACCGCAATTAATAGGGGAGAAAGTCGTGAAGGTTCCGGAGTGTAGTGTTTATCACGTCTGCTTTACACGCATAAGGTCCCAATTTCGAGCCCCGCCAGGACTTTTTTTAAATTTTTTTGCCGTTGGTGCATCGATATGATGACATCGAATGAAAACGAATTTAATAGGAGAGAAAATAGTGAAGTTTCCGTAGTGTAGTGGTTATCACGTCTGCCTAACACGCAAAAGGTCCCCAGTTCGAGCCTGGGCGGAAACATTTTATTATTGTTTTTGCGGATGGGGTACAATATGATGACATCAAATGACACCGCATTTAATAGGAGAGATAATCGTGAAGTTTCCGTAGTGTAGTGGTTATCACGTCTGCCTCACACGCAGAAGGTCCCCTGTTCGAGCCTGGGTGGAAACATTATTTTAATTTTTTGCCGTTGGTGCATCCATATGATGAAATCGAATGTAACCGCATTTAATTAGGGAGCCGGAGCGGGAATATATATATATATATTTTTTGCGGATGGGGTACAATATGATGACATCAAATGACACCGCATTTAATAGGAGAGATAATCGTGAAGTTTCCGTAGTGTAGTGGTTATCACGTCTGCTTTACACACAGAAGGTCCCCTTTTCGAGCCTGGGCGGAAACGTTTTGTTATTTTTTTTTTTTTGCGGATGGGGTACAATATGATGACATCAAATGACACCGCATTTAATAGGAGAGATAATCGTGAAGTTTCCGTAGTGTAGTGGTTATCACGTCTGCCTCACACTCAGAAGGTCCCCTGTTCGTGCCAGGGCGGAAACATTATTTTAATTTTTTGCCGTTGGTGCATCCATATGATGACATCGAATGTAACCGCATTTAATTTAAACATAATTTAAAACATTTTTTTTTTTGCGGATGTTGTACAATATGATGACATAAAATGACACCGCATTTAATAGGAGAGATAATAAGAAGTTTCCGTAGTGTAGTGGTTATCACGTCTGCCTAACACGCAGAAGGTCCCCAGTTCGTGCCTGGGCGGAAACATTTTTTTTTTTTTGCCTATGGGGTACATTATGATGACGTCAATTGACACCGCAATTAATAGGGGAGAAAGTCGTGAAGGTTCCGGAGTGTAGTGTTTATCACGTCTGCTTTACACGCAGAAGGTCCCAAGTTCGAGCCCCGCCAGGACATTTTTTAAATTTTTTTGCCGTTGGTGCATCGATATGATGACATCGAATGAAAACGAATTTAATAGGAGAAAAAAATAGTGAAGTTTCCGTAGTGTAGTGGTTATCACGTCTGCCTAACACGCAGAAGGTCACAAGTTCGTGCCTGGGCGGAAACATTTTTTTTTTTGCCTATGGGGTACAATATGATGACGTCAAATGACACCGCAATTAATAGGGGAGAAAGTCGTGAAGTTTCCTTAGTGTAGTGATTATCACGTCTGCTTTACACGCAGAAGGTCCCAAGTTCGAGCCTGGGCGGAAACATTTTATTTTTTTTTTTTTGCGGATGGGGTACAATATGATGACATCAAATGACACCGCATTTAATAGGAGAGATAATCGTGAAGTTTCAGTAGTGTAGTGGTTATCACGTCTGCCTCACACGCAGAAGGTCCCCAGTTCGAGCCTGGGCGGAAACATAATTTTAATTTTTTGCCGTTGGTGCATCCATATGATGACATCGAATGCAACCGCATTTAATTAGGGAGCCTGGGCGGGAATATATGTATATATATTTTTGCGGATGGGGTACAATATGATGACATCAAATGACACCGCATTTAATAGGAGAGATAATCGTGAAGTTTCCGTAGTGTAGTGGTTATCACGTCTGCTTTTCACACAGAAGGTCCCAGGTTCGAGCCTGGGCGGAAATATTTTTTTTTTCGCGGATGGGGTACAACATGATGACATCAAATGACACCACATTTAATAGGAGAGATAGTTGCGAAGTTTCCGTAGTGTAGTGGTTATCACGTCTGCTTTACACGCAGAAGGTCCCCAGTTCTAGCCTGGGCGGAAACATTATTTTAATTTTTTTGCCGTTTGTGAATCCATATGATGACATCGAATAAAATCGCATCTATAGGAGAGTTAATCGTGAAGTTTCTGAAGTGTAGTTTTTATCAAGTTTGCTTCACACGCAGAAGGTCCCAAGTTCGAGCCCCGCCGGGACATTTTTTAAATGTTTTTGCCGTTGGTGCATCGATATGATGACATCGAATGAAAACGAATTTAATAGGAGAGAAAATTGTGAAGTTTCCGTAGTGTAGTGGTTATCACGTCTGCCTAACACGCAAAAGGTCCCCAGTTCGAGCCTGGGCGGAAACATTTTATTATTGTTTTTGCGGATGGGGTACAATATGATGACATCAAATGACACCGCATTTAATAGGAGAGATAATCGTGAAGTTTCCGTAGTGTAGTGGTTATCACGTCTGCCTCACACGCAGAAGGTCCCCTGTTCGAGCCTGGGCGGAAACATTATTTTAATTTTTTGCCGTTGGTGCATCCATATGATGACATCGAATGTAACCGCATTTAATTAGGGAGCCTGGGCGGGAATATATATATATATTTTTTGCGGATGGGGTACAATATGATGACATCAAATGACACCGCATTTAATAGGAGAGATAATCGTGAAGTTTCCGTAGTGTAGTGGTTATCACGTCTGCTTTACACACAGAAGGTCCCCTTTTCGAGCCTGGGCGGAAACGTTTTGTTATTTTTTTTTTGCGGATGGGGAACAATATGATGACATCAAATGACACCGCATTTAATAGGAGAGATAATCGTGAAGTTTCCGTAGTGTAGTGGTTATCACGTCTGCCTCACACGCAGAAGGTCCCCTGTTCGAGCCAGGGCGGAAACATTATTTTAATTTTTTGCCGTTGGTGCATCCATATGATGACATCGAATGTAACCGCATTTAATTTAAACATAATTTAAAACATTTTCTTTTTTTGCGGATGTTGTACAATATGATGACATCAAATGACACCGCATTTAATAGGAGAGATAATCGTGAAGTTTCCGTAGTGTAGTGGTTATCACGTCTGCCTCACACGCAGAAGGTCCCCAGTTCGAGCCTGGGCGGAAACATTATTTTAATATTTTGCCGTTGGTGCATCGATATGATGACATCGATTGAAAACGAATTTAATAGGGGAGAAAATCGTGAAGTTTCCGTAGTGTAGTGGTTATCACGTCTGCTTTACACGAAGAATGTCCACAGTTCGAACCTGGGCGGAAACATTATTAAAATTTTTTGCCGTTGGTGCATCGATATAATGACATCGAATGAAAACGAATTTAATAGGAGAGAAAATTGTGAAGTTTCCGTAGTGTAGTGGTTATCACGTCTGCCTAACACGCAGAAGGTCCCCAGTTCGAGCCTGGGCGGAAACATTTTATTATTTTTTTAGCGGATGGGGTACAATATGATGACATCAAATGACACCGCATTTAATAGGAGAGAAAATCGTGAAGTTTCCGTAGTGCAGTGGTTATCACGTCTGCTTTACACGCAGAAGGTCTCCAGTTCGAGGCTGGGAGGAAACATTTTTTTATATTTTTTTTGCGGATGGGGTACAATATGATCACATCAAATGACACCGCATTTAATAGGAGAGATAATCGTGAAGTTTCCGTAGTGTAGTGGTTATCACGTCTGCTTTACACGCAGAAGGTCCCCAGTTCGAGCCTGGGCGGAAACATTTTGTTATTTTTTTTTGCGGATTGGGTACAATATGATGACATCAAATGACACTGCATTTAATAGGGGAGAAAATCGTGAAGTTTCCGTAGTGTAGTGGTTATCACGTCTGCTTTACACGCAGAAGGTCCACAGTTCGAACCTGGGCGGAAACATTATTAAATTTTTTTTGCCGTTGGTGCATCGATATGATGACATCGAATGAAAACGAATTTAATAGGAGAGAAAATTGTGATGTTTCCGTAGTGTAGTGGTTATCACGTCTGCCTAACACGCAGAATGTCACCAGTTCGAGCCTGGGCGGAAACATTTTGTTATTTTTTTTTGGCGTATGGGGTACAATATGATGACATCAAATGACACCGCATTTAATAGGGGTGAAAGTCGTGAAGTTTCCGTAGTGTAGTGGTTATCACGTCTGCATCACACGCAGAAGGTCCCCAGTTTCAGCCTGGGCGGAAACATTATTTTAATTTTTTGCCGTTGGTGCATCCATATGATGACATCGAATGCAACCGCATTTAATTAGGGAGCCTGGGCGGGAATATATATATATATTTTTTTTTTGCGGATGGGGTACAATATGATGACATCAAATGACACCGCATTTAATAGGAGAGATAATCGTGAAGTTTCCGTAGTGTAGTGGTTATCACGTCTGCCTCACACGCAGAAGGTCCCCAGTTCTAGCCTGGGCGGAAACATTATTTTAATTTTTTGCCGTTGGTGCATCGATATGATGACATCGATTGAAAACGAATTTAATAGGGGAGAAAATCGTGAAGTTTCCGTAGTGTAGTGGTTATCACGTCTGCTTTACACGCAGAAGGTCCACAGTTCGAACCTGGGCGGAAACATTATTAAAATTTTTTGCCGTTGGTGCATCGATATGATGACATCAAATGACAGCGCATTTAATAGGAGAGAAAATCGTGAAGTTTCCGTAGTGTAGTGGTTATTACGTCTGCCTCACACGCAGAAGGTCCCCAGTTCTAGCCTGGGCGGAAACATTATTTTTATTTTTTGCCGTTGATGCATCCATATGATGACATCGAATGTAACCGCATTTATTTTAAACATAATTTAAAACATTTTTTTTTTTTTGCGGATGTTGTACAATATGATGACATCAAATGACACCGCATTTAATAGGAGAGATAATCGTGAAGTTTCCGTAGTGTAGTGGTTATCACGTCTGCCTCACACGCAGAAGGTCCCCAGTTCGAGCCTGGGCGGAAACATTATTTTAATTTTTTGCCGTTGGTGCATCCATATGATGACATCGAATGTAACCGCATTTAATTTAAACATAATTTAAAACATTTTTTTTTTTGCGGATGTTGTACAATATGATGACATCAAATGACACCGCATTTAATAGGAGAGATAATCGTGAAGTTTCCGTAGTGTAGTGGTTATCACGTCTGCCTCACACGCAGAAGGTCCCCAGTTCGAGCCTGGGCGGAAACATTATTTTAATTTTTTGCCGTTGGTGCATCGATATGATGACATCGATTGAAAACGAATTTAATAGGGGAGAAAATCGTGAAGTTTCCGTAGTGTAGTGGTTATCACGTCTGCCTCACACGCAGAAGGTCCCCAGTTCGAGCCTGGGCGGAAGCATTTTGTTATTTTTTTGCCGTTGGTGCATCCATATGATGACATCGAATGTAACCGCATTTAATTAGGTAGCCTGGGCGGAAATATATATATATTTTTTTGCGGATGGGATACAATATGATGACATCAAATGACACAGCATTTAATAGGGGAGATAATCGTGAAGTTTCCGTAGTGTAGTGGTTATCACGTCTGCCTCACACGCAGAAGGTACACAGTTCGAGCCTGGGCGGAAACATTATTTTAATTTTTTGCCGTTGGTGCATCCATATGATGACATCGAATGTAACCGCATTTAATTTAAACATAATTTAAAACATTTTGTTTTTTTTTCGCGGATGGGGTACAACATGATGACATCAAATGACACCGCATTTAATAGGAGAGATAATCGTGAAGTTTCCGTAGTGTAGTGGTTATCACGTCTGCCTCACACGCAGAAGGTCCCCTGTTTGAGTCTGGGCGGAAACATTATTTTAATTTTTTGCCGTTGGTGCATCCATATGATGACATCGAATAAAGCCGAATTTAATTAGGGAGCTTGGGAGGAAATATTTTGTTATTTTTTTGCGGAAGGGGTACAATATGATGACATCAAATGACACCACATTTAATAGGAGAGATAATCGTGAAGTTTCGTAGTGTAGTGGTTATCACGTCTGCCTAACACGCAGAAGGTCCCCAGTTCGAGCCTGGGCGGAAACATTTTTTTTTGCCTATGGGGTACAATATGATGACGTCAAATGACACCGCATTTAATAGGGGAAAAAGTCGTGAAGTGTCCGTAGTGTAGTGGTTATCACGTCTGCCTAACACGCAGAAGGTCCCCAGTTCGAGCCTGGGCGGAAACATTATTTTAATTTTTTGCCGTTGGTGCATCCATATGATGACATCGAATGCAACCGCATTTAATTAGGGAGCCTGGGCGGGAATATATATATATATTTTTTGCGGATGGGGTACAATATGATGACATCAAATGACACCGCATTTAATAGGAGAGATAATCGTGAAGTTTCCGTAGTGTAGTGGTTATCACGTCTGCTTTACACACAGAAGGTCAAATTTTCGAGCCTGGGCGGAAACGTTTTGTTATTTTTTTTTTGCGGATGGGGTACAAGATGATGACATCAAATGACACTGCATTTAATAGGAGAGAAAATCGTGAAGTGTCCGTAGTGTAGTGGTTATCACGTCTGCCTAACACGCAGAAGGTCCCCAATTCGAGCCTGGGCGGAAACATTATTTTTTTTTTTGCGGATGGGGTACAATATGATGACGTCAAATGACACCGCATTTAATAGGAGAGATAATCGTGAAGTTTCCGTAGTGTAGTGGTTATCACGTCTGCCTCACACGCAGAAGGTCCCCAGTTCGAGCCTGGGAGGAAACATTTTATTATTTTTTTTTTTATGGATAGGGTACAATATGATGACATCAAATGACACCGCATTTAATAGGAGAGATAATCGTGAAGTTCCGGTAGTGTAGTGTTTATCACGTCTGCTTTACACGCAGAAGGTCCCCAGTTCTAGCCTGGGCGGAAACATTATTTTTTTTTTTGCCTATGGGGTACAATATGATGACGTCAAATGACACCGCATTTAATAGGAGAGAAAATCGTGAAGTTCATGTAGTGTAGTGGTTATCACGTCTGTCTCACACGCAAAAGGTCCCCTGTTCGAGCCTTGGCGGAAACATTATTTTTTTTTGCCTATGGGGTACAATATGATGACGTCAAATGACACCGCATTTAATAGGAGAGATAATCGTGAAGTTTCCGTAGTGTAGTGGTTATCACGTCTGCCTAACACGAAGAAGGTCCCCAGTTCGTGCCTGGGCGGAAACATTTTATTATTTTTTTTTCGGATGGGGTACAATATGATGACATCAAATGACACCGCATTTAATAGGAGAGAAAATCGTGAAGTTTCCGTAGTGTAGTGGTTATTACGTCTGCTTTACACGCAGAAGGTCCCCAGTTCGAGCCTGGGCGGAAAGATTATTTTAATTTTTTGCCGTTGGTGCATCCATATGATGACATCGAATGTAACCGCATTTAATTTAAACATAATTTAAAACATTTTGTTATTTTTTTGCGGATGGGGTACAATATGATGACATGAAATGACACCACATTTAATAGGAGAGATAATCGTGAAGTTTCCGTAGTGTAGTGGTTATCACGTCTGCCTAACACGCAGAAGGTCCCCAGTTCGTGCTTGGGCGGAAACCAATTTTTTTTTTTTGCCTATGGGGTAAAATATGATGACGTCAAATGACACCGCAATTAATACGGGAGAAAGTCGTGAAGTTTCCGTAGTGTAGTGTTTATCATGTCTGCTTTACACGCAGAAGGTCCCAAGTTCGAGCCCCGCCGGGACATTTTTTAATTTTTTTTGCCGTTGGTGCATCGATATGATGACATCAAATGACACCACATTTAATAGGAGAGATAATCGTGAAGTTTCCGTAGTGTAGTGGTTATCATGTCTGCCTAACACGCAGAATGTCCCCAGTTCTAGCCTGGGCGGAAACATTTTATTATTATTTTTTTTGCGGATGGGGTACAATATGATGACATCAAATGACACCGCATTTAATAGGAGAGAAAATCGTGAAGTTTCCGTAGTGTAGTGGTTATCACGTCTGCTTTACACGCAGAAGGTCCCCAGTTCTAGCCTGGGCGGAAACATTTTGTTATTTTTTTTTGCGGATGGGGTATAATATGATGACATCAAATGACACTGCATTTAATAGGAGAGAAAATCGTGAAGTTTCCGTAGTGTAGTGGTTATCACGTCTGCCTAACACGCAGAAGGTCCCCAGTTCGAGCCTGGGCGGAAACATTATTTTTTGTTTTTTGCCTATGGGGTACAATATGATTACGTCAAATGACACCGCATTTAATATTAGAGATAATCGTGAAGTTTCCGTAGTGTAGTGGTTATCACGTATGCCTAACACGCAGAAGCTACCTAGTTCGAGCGTGGGCGGAAACATTCTTTTTTTGCCTATGGGGAACAATATGATGACGTCAAATGACACCGCATTTAATAGGGGAGAAAGTCGTGAAGTTTCCGTAGTGTAGTGTTTATCACGTCTGCCTCACACGCAGAAGGTCCCCTGTTCGAGCCTGGGCGGAAACATTATTTTAATTTTTTGCCGTTGGTGCATCCATATGATGACATCGAATGTAACCGCATTTAATTTGGGAGCCTGGGCGGAAATATTTTTTTTTTTTTGCGGATGGGGTACAATATAATGACATCAAATGACACCGCATTTAATAGGAGAGGTAATCGTGAAGTTTCCGTAGTGTAGTGGTTATCACGTCTGCCTCACATGCAAAAGGTCCCCAGTTCGAGCCTGCGCGGAAATATTAATTTAATTTTTTGCCGTTGGTGCATCCATTTTATGACATCGAATGTAAACGCATTTAATTAGGGAGCCTGGGCGGAAATATATATATTTTTTTGCGGATGGTGTACAATATGATGACATCAAATGACACCGCATTTAATAGGAGAGGTAATCGTGAAGTTTCCGTAGTGTAGTTGTTATCACGTCTGCTTTACACGCAGAAGGTCCCCAGTTCGAGCCTGGGCGGAAACATTATTTTAATTTTTTGCCGTTGGTGCATCCATATGATGACATCGAATGTAACCGCATTTAATTAGGGAGCCTGGGCGGAAATATATATTTTTTTTTTTTGCGGATGGGGTACAATATGATGACATCAAATGACACCGCATTTAATAGGAGAGAAAATCGTGAAGTTTCCGTAGTGTAGTGGTTATCACGTCTGCTTTACACGCAGAAGGTCCCCAGTTCGAGCCTGGGAGGAAACATTTTATTATTTTTTTTTGCGGATGGGGTATAATATGATGACATCAAATGACACTGCATTTAATAGGAGAGAAAATCGTGAAGTTTCCGTAGTGTAGTGGTTATCACGTCTGCCTAACACGCAGAAGGTCCCCAGTTCGAGCCTGGGCGGAAACATTATTTTTTTTTTTTTGCCTATGGGGTACAATATGATGACGTCAAATGACACCGCATTTAATAGGAGAGAAAATCGTGAAGTTCATGTAGTGTAGTGGTTATCACGTCTGTCTCACACGCAAAAGGTCCCCTGTTCGAGCCTTGGCGGAAACATTATTTTTTTTTGCCTATGGGGTACAATATGATGACGTCAAATGACACCGCATTTAATAGGAGAGATAATCGTGAAGTTTCCGTAGTGTAGTGGTTATCACGTCTGCCTAACACGAAGAAGGTCCCCAGTTCGTGCCTGGGCGGAAACATTTTATTATTTTTTTTTCGGATGGGGTACAATATGATGACATCAAATGACACCGCATTTAATAGGAGAGAAAATCGTGAAGTTTCCGTAGTGTAGTGGTTATTACGTCTGCTTTACACGCAGAAGGTCCCCAGTTCGAGCCTGGGCGGAAAGATTATTTTAATTTTTTGCCGTTGGTGCATCCATATGATGACATCGAATGTAACCGCATTTAATTTAAACATAATTTAAAACATTTTGTTATTTTTTTGCGGATGGGGTACAATATGATGACATGAAATGACACCACATTTAATAGGAGAGATAATCGTGAAGTTTCCGTAGTGTAGTGGTTATCACGTCTGCCTAACACGCAGAAGGTCCCCAGTTCGTGCTTGGGCGGAAACCAATTTTTTTTTTTTGCCTATGGGGTAAAATATGATGACGTCAAATGACACCGCAATTAATACGGGAGAAAGTCGTGAAGTTTCCGTAGTGTAGTGTTTATCATGTCTGCTTTACACGCAGAAGGTCCCAAGTTCGAGCCCCGCCGGGACATTTTTTAATTTTTTTTGCCGTTGGTGCATCGATATGATGACATCAAATGACACCACATTTAATAGGAGAGATAATCGTGAAGTTTCCGTAGTGTAGTGGTTATCATGTCTGCCTAACACGCAGAATGTCCCCAGTTCTAGCCTGGGCGGAAACATTTTATTATTTTTTTTGCGGATGGGGTACAATATGATGACATCAAATGACACCGCATTTAATAGGAGAGAAAATCGTGAAGTTTCCGTAGTGTAGTGGTTATCACGTCTGCTTTACACGCAGAAGGTCCCCAGTTCTAGCCTGGGCGGAAACATTTTGTTATTTTTTTTTGCGGATGGGGTATAATATGATGACATCAAATGACACTGCATTTAATAGGAGAGAAAATCGTGAAGTTTCCGTAGTGTAGTGGTTATCACGTCTGCCTCACATGCAAAAGGTCCCCAGTTCGAGCCTGCGCGGAAATATTAATTTAATTTTTTGCCGTTGGTGCATCCATATGATGACATCGAATGTAAACGCATTTAATTAGGGAGCCTGGGCGGAAATATATATATTTTTTTGCGGATGGTGTACAATATGATGACATCAAATGACACCGCATTTAATAGGAGAGGTAATCGTGAAGTTTCCGTAGTGTAGTTGTTATCACGTCTGCTTTACACGCAGAAGGTCCCCAGTTCGAGCCTGGGCGGAAACATTATTTTAATTTTTTGCCGTTGGTGCATCCATATGATGACATCGAATGTAACCGCATTTAATTAGGGAGCCTGGGCGGAAATATATATTTTTTTTTTGCGGATGGGGTACAATATGATGACATCAAATGACACCGCATTTAATAGGAGAGAAAATCGTGAAGTTTCCGTAGTGTAGTGGTTATCACGTCTGCTTTACACGCAGAAGGTCCCCAGTTCTAGCCTGGGCGGAAACATTTTGTTATTTTTTTTTGCGGATGGGGTATAATATGATGACATCAAATGACACTGCATTTAATAGGGGAGAAAGTCGTGAAGTTTCCGTAGTGTAGTGGTTATCACGTCTGCCTAACACGCAGAAGGTCCCCAGTTCGAGCCTGGGCGGAAACATTATTTTTTGTTTTTTGCCTATGGGGTACAATATGATTACGTCAAATGACACCGCATTTAATATTAGAGATAATCGTGAAGTTTCCGTAGTGTAGTGGTTATCACGTCTGCCTAACACGCAGAAGGTCCCCAGTTCGAGCGTGGGCGGAAACATTCTTTTTTTGCCTATGGGGAACAATATGATGACGTCAAATGACACCGCATTTAATAGGGGAGAAAGTCGTGAAGTTTCCGTAGTGTAGTGGTTATCACGTCTGCCTCACACGCAAAAGGTCCCCAGTTCGAGCCTGGGCGGAAACATTATTTTAATTTTTTGCCGTTGGTGCATCCATATGATGACATCGAATGTAACTGCATTTAATTTGGGAGCCTGGGCGTAAATATTTTTTTTTTTTGCGGATGGGGTACAATATGATGACATCAAATGACACCGCATTTAATAGGAGAGGTAATCGTGAAGTTTCCGTAGTGTAGTGGTTATCACGTCTGCCTCACACGCAAAAGGTCCCCAGTTCGAGCCTGGGCGGAAATATTAATTTAATTTTTTGCCGTTGGTGCATCCATATGATGACATCGAATGTAAACGCATTTAATTAGGGAGCCTGGGCGGAAATATATATATTTTTTTGCGGATGGTGTACAATATGATGACATCAAATGACACCGCATTTAATAGGAGAGGTAATCGTGAAGTTTCCGTAGTGTAGTTGTTATCACGTCTGCTTTACACGCAGAAGGTCCCCAGTTCGAGCCTGGGCGGAAACATTATTTTAATTTTTTGCCGTTGGTGCATCCATATGATGACATCGAATGTAACCGCATTTAATTAGGGAGCCTGGGCGAAAATATATATTTTTTTTTTGCGGATGGGGTACAATATGATGACATCAAATGACACCGCATTTAATAGGAGAGGTAATCGTGAAGTTTCCGTAGTGTAGTTGTTATCACGTCTGCTTTACACGCAGAAGGTCCCCAGTTCGAGCCTGGGCGGAAACATTATTTTAATTTTTTGCCGTTGGTGCATCCATATGATGACATCGAATGTAACCGCATTTAATTAGGGAGCCTGGGCGGAAATATATATTTTTTTTTTGCGGATGGGGTACAATATGATGACATCAAATGACACCGCATTTAATAGGAGAGGTAATCGTGAAGTTTCCGTAGTGTAGTGGTTATCACGTCTGCCTCACACGCAGAAGATCCCCAGTTCGAGCCTGGGCGGAAACATTATTTTAATTTTTTGCCGTTGGTGCATCCATATGATGACACCGAATGTAACCGCATTTAATTAGGGACCCTGGGCGGAAAGATATATATTTTTTTGCGGTTGTTGTACAATATGATGACATCAAATGACACCGCATTTAATAGGAGAGAAAATCGTGAAGTTTCCGTAGTGTAGTGGTTATCACGTCTGCTTTACACGCAGAAGGTCCCCAGTTCTAGCCTGGGCGGAAACATTTTGTTATTTTTTTTTGCGGATGGGGTACAATATGATGACATCAAATGACACCGCATTTAATAGGAGAGATAATCGTGAAGTTTCCGTAGTGTAGTGGTTATCACGTCTGCCTCACACGCAGAAGGTCCCCAGTTCGAGCCTCGGCGGAAAGATTATTTTAATTTTTTGCCGTTGGTGCATCCATATGATGACATCGAATGTAACCGCATTTAATTTAAACATAATTTAAAACATTTTGTTATTTTTTTTGCGGATGGGGTACAATATGATGACATGAAATGACACCACATTTAATAGGAGAGATAATCGTGAAGTTTCCGTAGTGTAGTGGTTATCACGTCTGCCTAACACGCAGAAGGTCCCCAGTTCGTTCTTGGGCGGAAACCAATTTTTTTTTGCCTATGGGGTACAATATGATGACGTCAAATGACACCGCAATTAATACGGGAGAAAGTCGTGAAGTTTCCGTAGTGTAGTGTTTATCACGTCTGCTTTACACGCAGAAGGTCCCAAGTTCTAGCCCCGCCGTGACATTTTTTAATTTTTTTTTGCCGTTGGTGCATCGATATGATGACATCAAATGACACCACATTTAATAGGAGAGATAATCGTGAAGTTTCCGTAGTGTAGTGGTTATCATGTCTTCCTAACACGCAGAAGGTCCCCAGTTCGAGCCTGGGCGGAAACATTTTATTATTTTTTTTGCGGATGGGGTACAATATGATGACATCAAATGACACCGCATTTAATAGGAGAGAAAATCGTGAAGTTTCCGTAGTGTAGTGGTTATCACGTCTGCCTCACACGCAAAAGGTCCCCAGTTCGAGCCTGGGCGGAAATATTAATTTAATTTTTTGCCGTTGGTGCATCAATATGATGACATCGAATGTAACCGCATTTAATTTGGGAGCCTGGGCGGAAATATTTTTTTTTTTTGCGGATGGGGTACAATATGATGACATCAAATGACACCGCATTTAATAGGAGAGGTAATCGTGAAGTTTCCGTAGTGTAGTGGTTATCACGTCTGCCTCACACGCAAAAGGTCCCCAGTTCGAGCCTGGGCGGAAATATTAATTTAATTTTTTGCCGTTGGTGCATCAATATGATGACATCGAATGTAAACGCATTTAATTAGGGAGCCTGGGCGGAAATATATATATTTTTTTGCGGATGGTGTACAATATGATGACATCAAATGACACCGCATTTAATAGGAGAGGTAATCGTGAAGTTTCCGTAGTGTAGTTGTTATCACGTCTGCTTTACACGCAGAAGGTCCCCAGTTCGAGCCTGGGCGGAAACATTATTTTAATTTTTTGCCGTTGGTGCATCCATATGATGACATCGAATGTAACCGCATTTAATTAGGGAGCCTGGGCGGAAATATATATATTTTTTTTGCGGATGGGGTACAATATGATGACATCAAATGACACCGCATTTAATAGGAGAGGTAATCGTGAAGTTTCCGTAGTGTAGTGGTTATCACGTCTGCCTCACACGCAGAAGATCCCCAGTTCGAGCCTGGGCGGAAACATTATTTTAATTTATTGCCGTTGGTGCATCCATATGATGACACCGAATGTAACCGCATTTAATTAGGGACCCTGGGCGGAAATATATATATTTTTTTGCGGTTGTTGTACAATATGATGACATCAAATGACACCGCATTTAATAGGAGAGAAAATCGTGAAGTTTCCGTAGTGTAGTGGTTATCACGTCTGCTTTACACACAGAAGGTCCCCAGTTCGAGCCTGGGTGGAAACATTTTATTATTGTTTTTGCGGATGGGGTACAATATGATGACATCAAATGACACCGCATTTAATAGGAGAGGTAATCGTGAAGTTTCCGTAGTGTAGTGGTTATCACGTCTGCTTTACACACAGAAGGTCCCCAGTTCGAGCCTGGGCGGAAACATTATTTTAATTTTTTGCCGTTGGTGCATCCATATGATGACATCGAATAAAACCGAATTTAATTAGGGAGCCTGGGAGGAAATATTTTGTTATTTTTTTTTGCGGAAGGGGTACAATATGATGACATCAAATGACACCACATTTAATAGGAGAGATTATCGTGAAGTTTCCGTAGTGTAGTGGCATGGTTTTCACGTCTGCTTTACACACAGAAGGTCCCCAGTTCTAGCCTGGGCGAAAACGTTTTGTTATTTTTTTTTGCGGATGGGGTACAATATGATGACATCAAATGACACTGCATTTAATAGGAGAGAAAATCGTGAAGTTTCCGTAGTGTAGTGGTTATCACGTCTGCCTAACACGCAGAAGGTCCCCAGTTCGAGCCTGGGCGGAAACATTATTTTTTGTTTTTTGTCTATGGGGTACAATATGATGACGTCAAATGACACCGCATTTAATATGGGAGAAAGTCGTGAAGTTTCCGTAGTGCAGTGGTTATCACGTCTGCCTCACACGCAGAAGGTCCCCTGTTCGAGTCTGGGAGGAAACATTATTTTAATTTTTTGCCCTTGGTGCATCCATATGATGACATCGAATGCAACCGCATTTAATTAGGGAGCTTGGGAGGAAATATTTTGTTATTTTTTTGCGGAAGGGGTACAATATGATGACATCAAATGACACCACATTTAATAGGAGAGATAATCGTGAAGTTTCCGTAGTGTAGTGGTTATCACGTCTGCCTAACACGCAGAAGGTCCCCAGTTCGAGCCTGGGCGGAAACATTTTTTTTTGCCTATGGGGTACAAAATGATGACGTCAAATGACACCGCATTTAATAGGGGAAAAAGTCGTGAAGTTTCCGTAGTGTAGTGGTTATCACGTCTGCTTTACACGCAGAAGGTCCCCAGTTCGAGCATGGGCGGAAACATTTTGTTATTTTTTTTTTGCGGATGGGGTACAATATGATGACATCAAATGACACCGCATTTAATAGGAGAGATATTCGTGAAGTTTCCGTAGTGTAGTGGTTATCAAGTCTGCCTCACACGCAGAAGGTCCCCAGTTCGAGCCTGGGCGGAAACATTATTTTAATTTTTTGCCGTTGGTGCATCCATATGATGACATCGAATAAAACCGAATTTAATTAGGGAGCCTGGGAGGAAATATTTTGTTATTTTTTTTTGCGGAAGGGGTACAATATGATGACATCAAATGACACCACATTTACACTGTTAGTTTCAGAGAGTAGTTTCAACTCCAAAAAGGGAGTAAAAAAACGAGGTACAAAATGACTCCCTTTCTGGAGTAATTTTTTACTCCCTTTTTTCTACTCCCTCAAGGGAGTAGATTTTACCCCTGTAGGGGAGTAACTAAAGGAAGTGATTTACTAGGTTGCTTGCTATTACTCCATTAAAGGAGTACAATTTACCCTCAAAATGGAGTTATTTTTTACTCCTTTTTTTTCCTACTCTCTCAGGGAGTAGATTTTACCCACTTTAGGGGGTAGCTAAGTGGAGTAATTCACTAGGTTGCTTAGAGTTACTCCATTAAAAGAGTACAATTCACCCTCAAAATGGGAGTCAATTTTTACTCCCTATTTTGTTATTTCCCCCTACTAATTGGGTAACTAAAGGGATGATTTCAACACCCTCCCCCCTGTTTTTACAAAATGGCCGTTTAAACTCCAACTGCTTCAGGGGTTAATACTGGAGAAAGTAGAGTAATTTAGAAACACCAAGGAAAAGACGTTATTATGAATTTGACAAATCATTTAATTAAACAATTCAGTTTAAAAAAATAACAAAAATATAAGTTGAAAAAATGTTTGAAAAATAATAGTCATTTGACATAAGGTATCCAGGACAAAATCACTAACAAGTGTCCCAACATAACAAAGCTGAAACAAACATAACACAATATTATTTTTCTATAACAACTTTAACAGCTTTTGAACATTACCCTTTTTGGCGTCATTACGGTTTTCCAAAAGAACTGCCTCCTCCTCCATCTTTGTATATTCAGATAAGAAGCTAGAAGCCTAATGCCTCTATATGCACCATTTAAATTTGAACCTGGTAGGCTAGCTTGAAAAGATAACTAGGTTCTTCATATGCAGGGTTTACTGTGATCAAAATATACGGACAAAAACCAACTACAGTAACATTAGATATTCAAAATAAATATCTGGACAAATTTTAGGTGCAAGACTGATTACTAGGTTTTTACTAAGCTAAGTTATTCAATTTTGTGCTTCAAGTAACAGTTTATAAAGCATAGGCGCTTTAGATGTAAGTACAGTGATTAGTGAATAACTTAAGTTTACAAAGTTTTTATTCGTTTCTTGCGATTTACGCATTGATACATTCCTTATACCTCAAACTTCTTTCTTTTCTGGCTTTCAACTCGAGCACATTTTACTATCTCTATCATAATGTCCTGCGAAGATAATAAAAGAAACACATAAAAAGGTAGTATTGCTTTGGAAGATAACAAAGAATCACAAAACATATCAGTCTAGTTCGAGAAATCCGCTCACGAACGATGATTTGATGCTGAAGTTGGTCGCAAAAATCACATTTAGTATTGAACCTATCACATTATAAAGCCCATTACACACTAACCTTTAACTTCAATCCATGTTCTGCCATCAAATCCTCAAAAAAGGTGGATTACGCGTAGAAAAGACGAGAATAAACGGCTATCTGTTTGGAGGTTATGATAATGGTTTCGTTCGACCGTTATGATTTTGCGCCTTGGGCCCAAGCCCCTCTCGGCCACTAAAGCGAGGGACGCCCGGTACATTTTGGTTTTACGGGCCCTGGTGAGCCGTCTTCTATCTGCAAAGCGGGACTTCTTTTTTTTTATAATCTCAAGTAGCATTTCTATTAGAAACAATATATATTATTTTATAATGTTCAAATCGGATCTAAGAATTTTATACAATTATCACCCTACCTATCTTTCTTTTAAATGCAGTACTAATTATTCTGAGCGAATTTTGAAAGTACACCACATAAAACTCATGTTCGAGTCCAAGCCTGTCTTTGATTACATTTCTTATTGTTGTAGTATAGCTGACAATGTATGCAAGTATGGCGAGGCCTGTTCTTGTATTGAAAATGTTCTTTTAGGATTTCCTAAGAATTTCCTAAGAGTTCCTAAATTTTAGAACTTCAAATCTTCTTCCTAAGATTTTCTTATCCAAATTATTTCAATTTTCTGGTCTACTGCTTATACTAGGGAATCCTAGGAATTTTTAGGAAGTTTAATTATATTTTGTTGTTTTGATCGAACTTAGGAAATCTTAGGAAACTCCTAGGCACAGGGTAGAGTTTTTTGTCTCAATACCAATAAATACGATAAATTATTATTTTTATCTTTTGTCTTATATAATAAAGACTATCGTTTTCCTTCTTAAATTCAGCTAATTCAGAGTAAAAAAACAACTCTCTTTATTTTATATATTTGGAGTGGTTTGTTACTGCTCTAAAAAGATACAGCTGGAGTAAAAACTACTCTTTCAACACGAGATGGCTGGAGTAGTTTTTACTCTTCAAAACCTACCCCCTAAAAGGAGTACTTTTTTACTCCATTTCTTGACCATCTGGAGTAAAAATAACTCTTTTCACTTCAGATAGTTGGAGTAGCTTTTACTCTGCTAAAATTACTCCCAGAAAAGAGTACTTTTTACTCCATTATTTGACCAACAAGAGTGAAAATTACTCTTTTTCTAATAAACATTCGATACTAATTCTCAGCAGAGTAAAACTTACTCCGTTAAGGGAGTAAACAAAAAAATTACTCCTCAGTGGAGTAGCTTTTACTCCAATAAAGGAGTTCAAATTACTCCTTTAAAAGTACTCCATCGCAAAGAGTTGTTTTTACTCTCTGAGTGGAGTAAAACTAACTCCCTGAAACTAACAGTGTAATAGGAGAGATTATCGTGAAGTTTCCGTAGTGTAGTGGTTTTCACGTCTGCTTTACACACAGAAGGTCCCCAGTTCTAGCCTGGGCGAAAACGTTTTGTTATTTTTTTTTGCGGATGGGGTACAATATGATGACATCAAATGACACTGCATTTAATAGGAGAGAAAAGCGTGAAGTTTCCGTAGTGTAGTGGTTATCACGTCTGCCTAACACGCAGAAGGTCCCCAGTTCGAGCCTGGGCGGAAACATTATTTTTTGTTTTTTGTCTATGGGGTACAATATGATGGAGTCAAATGACACCGCATTTAATATGGGAGAAAGTCGTGAAGTTTCCGTAGTGCAGTGGTTATCACGTCTGCCTCACACGCAGAAGGTCCCCTGTTCGAGTCTGGGCGTAAACATTATTTTAATTTTTTGCCGTTGGTGCATCCATATGATGACATCGAATAAAACCGAATTTAATTAGGGAGCTTGGGAGGAAATATTTTGTTATTTTTTTGCGGAAGGGGTACAATATGATGACATCAAATGACACCACATTTAATAGGAGAGATAATTGTGAAGTTTCCGTAGTGTAGTGGTTATCACGTCTGCCTAACACGCAGAAGGTCCCCAGTTCGAGCCTGGGCGGAAACATTTTTTTTTGCCTATGGGGTACAATATGATGACGTCAAATGACACCGCATTTAATAGGGGAAAAAGTCGTGAAGTTTCCGTAGTGTAGTGGTTATCACGTCTGCTTTACACGCAGAAGGTCCCCAGTTCGAGCATGGGCGGAAACATTTTGTTATTTTTTTTTTGCGGATGGGGTACAATATGATGACATCAAATGACACCGCATTTAATAGGAGAGATAATCGTGAAGTTTCCGTAGTGTAGTGGTTATCAAGTCTGCCTCACACGCAGAAGGTCCCCAGTTCGAGCCTGGGCGGAAACATTATTTTAATTTTTTGCCGTTGGTGCATCCATATGATGACATCGAATGTAACCGCATTTAATTAGGTAGCCTGGGCGGAAATATATATATATTTTTTGCGGATGGGATACAATATGATGACATCAAATGACACCGCATTTAATATTGGAGATAATCGTGAAGTTTCCGTAGTGTAGTGGTTATCACGTCTGCCTTACACGCAGAAGGTCCCCAGTTCGAGCCTGGGCGGAAGCATTATTTTAATTTTTTGCCGTTGGTGCATCCATATGATGACATCGAATGTAACCGCATTTAATTTAAACATAATTTAAAACATTTTTTTTTTTCGCGGATGGGGTACAATATGATGACGTCAAATGACACCGCATTTGATAGGGGAAAAAGTCGTGAAGTTTCCGTAGTGTAGTGGTTATCACGTCTGCCTAACACGCAGAAGGTCCCCAGTTCGAGCGTGGGCGGAAACATTCTTTTTTTGCCTATGGGGAACAATATGATGACGTCAAATGACACCGCATTTAATAGGAGAGAAAATCGTGAAGTTTCCGTAGTGTAGTGGTTATCACGTCTGCCTAACACGAATAAGGTCCCCAGTTCGAGAGGTAATCGTGAAGTTTCCGTAGTGTAGTGGTTATCACGTCTGCCTCACACGCAGAAGATCCCCAGTTCGAGCCTGGGCGGAAACATTATTTTAATTTTTTGCCGTTGGTGCATCCATATGATGACACCGAATGTAACCGCATTTAATTAGGTAGCCTGGGCGGAAATATATATATATTTTTTGCGGATGGGATACAATATGATGACATCAAATGACACCGCATGTAATAGGAGAGAAAATCGTGAAGTTTCCGTAGTGTAGTGGTTATCACGTCTGCCTAACACGCAGAAGGTCCCCAGTTTGAGCGTGGGCGGAAACATTCTTTTTTTGCCTATGGGGAACAATATGATGACGTCAAATGACACCGCATTTAATAGGAGAGAAAATCGTGAAGTTTCCGTAGTGTAGTGGTTATCACGTCTGCCTAACACGAATAAGGTCCCCAGTTCGAGCCTGGGCGGAAACATTATTTTAATTTTTTGCCGTTGGTGCATCCATATGATGACATCGAATAAAACCGAATTTAATTAGGGAGCCTGGGAGGAAATATTTTGTTATTTTTTTTTGCGGAAGGGGTAGAATATGATGACATCAAATGACACCACATTTAATAGGAGAGATTATCGTGAAGTTTCCGTAGTGTAGTGGTTTTCACGTCTGCTTTACACACAGAAGGTCCCCAGTTCTAGCCTGGGCGAAAACGTTTTGTTATTTTTTTTTGCGGATGGGGTACAATATGATGACATCAAATGACACTGCATTTAATAGGAGAGAAAATCGTGAAGTTTCCGTAGTGCAGTGGTTATCACGTCTGCCTAACACGCAGAAGGTCCCCAGTTCGAGCCTGGGCGGAAACATTATTTTTTGTTTTTTGTCTATGGGGTACAATATGATGACATCGAATGACACCGCATTTAATAGGGGAGATAATCGTGAAGTTTCCGTAGTGTAGTGGTTATCACGTCTGCCTCACACGCAGAAGGTCCCCTGTTCGAGTCTGGGCGGAAACATTATTTTAATTTTTTGCCGTTGGTGCATCCATATGATGACATCGAATAAAACCGAATTTAATTAGGGAGCTTGGGAGGAAATATTTTGTTGTTTTTTTGCGGAAGGGGTACAATATGATGACATCAAATGACACCACATTTAATAGGAGAGATAATCGTGAAGTTTCCGTAGTGTAGTGGTTATCACGTCTGCCTAACACGCAGAAGGTCCCCAGTTCGAGCCTGGGCGGAAACATTTTTTTTTGCCTATGGGGTACAATATGATGACGTCAAATGACACCGCATTTAATAGGGGAAAAAGTCGTGAAGTTTCCGTAGTGTAGTGGTTATCACGTCTGCTTTACACGCAGAAGGTCCCCAGTTCGAGCATGGGCGGGAACATTTTGTTATTTTTTTTTTTGCGGATGGGGTACAATATGATGACATCAAATGACACTGCATTTAATAGGAGAGATAATCGTGAAGTTTCCGTAGTGTAGTGGTTATCACGTCTGCCTCACACGCAGAAGGTCCCCAGTTCAAGCCTGGGCGGAAACATTATATTAATTTTTTGCCGTTGGTGCATCCATATGATGACATCGAATGTAACCGCATTTAATTATTGAGCCTGGGCGGAAATATATATATATTTTTTTGCGGATGGGATACAATATGATGACATCAAATGACACCGCATTTAATAGGGGAGATAATCGTGAAGTTTCCGTAGTGTAGTGGTTATCACGTCTGCCTCACACTTAGAAGGTCCCCAGTTCGAGCCTGGGCGGAAGCATTATTTTAATTTTTTGCCGTTGGTGCATCCATATGATGACATCTAATGTAACCGCATTTAATTTAAACATAATTTAAAACATTTTGTTTTTTTTTCGCGGATGGGGTACAATATGATGACATCAAATGACACCGCATTTAATAGGAGAGATAATCGTGAAGTTTCCGTAGTGTAGTGGTTATCACGTCTGCCTCACACGTAGAAGGTCCCCAGTTCGAGCCTGGGCGGAAGCATTAATTTAATTTTTTGCCGTTGGTGCATCCATATGATGACATCGAATGTAACCGCATTTAATTTAAACATAATTTAAAACATTTTTTTTTTTTTCGTGGATGGGGTACAATATGATGACATCAAATGACATTGCATTTAATAGGAGAGATAATCGTGAAGTTTCCGTAGTGTAGTGGTTATCACGTCTGCCTCACACGCAGAAGGTCCCCTGTTCGAGTCTGGGAGGAAACATTATTTTAATTTTTTGCCGTTGGTGCATCCATATGATGACATCGAATAAAACCGAATTTAATTAGGGAGCTTGGGAGGAAATATTTTGTTATTTTTTTGCGGAAGGGGTACAATATGATGACATCAAATGACACCACATTTAATAGGAGAGATAATCGTGAAGTTTCCGTAGTGTAGTGGTTATCACGTCTGCCTAACACGCAGAAGGTCCCCAGTTCGAGCCTGGGCGGAAACATTTTTTTTTGCCTATGGGGTACAATATGATGACGTCAAATGACACCGCAATTAATAGGGGAGAAAGTCGTGAAGTTTCCGTAGTGTAGTGGTTATCACGTCTACTTTACACGCAGAAGGTCCCAAGTTCGAGCCCGGCCGTGACATTTTTTAATTTTTTTTGCCGTTGGTGCATCGATATGATGACATCGAATGAAAACGAATTTAATAGAAGAGAAAATTGTGAAGTTTCCGTAGTGTAGTGGTTATCACGTCTGCCTCAAACGCAGAAGGTCCCCAGTTCAAGCCTGGGCGGAAACATTATTTTAATTTTTTGCCGTTGGTGCATCCATATGATGACATCGAATGTAACCGCATTTAATTATTGAGCCTGGGCGGAAATATATATATATTTTTTTGCGGATGGGATACAATATGATGACGTCAAATGACACCGCATTTAATAGGGGAGATAATCGTGAAGTTTCCGTAGTGTAGTGGTTATCACGTCTGCCTCACACTTAGAAGGTCCCCAGTTCGAGCCTGGGCGGAAGCATTATTTTAATTTTTTGCCGTTGGTGCATCCATATGATGACATCTAATGTAACCGCATTTAATTTAAACATAATTTAAAACATTTTGTTTTTTTTTCGCGGATGGGGTACAATATGATGACATCAAATGACACCGCATTTAATAGGAGAGATAATCGTGAAGTTTCCGTAGTGTAGTGGTTATCACGTCTGCCTCACACGTAGAAGGTCCCCAGTTCGAGCCTTGGCGGAAGCATTAATTTAATTTTTTGCCGTTGGTGCATCCATATGATGACATCGAATGTAACCGCATTTAATTTAAACATAATTTAAAACATTTTTTTTTTTTTTCGTGGATGGGGTACAATATGATGACATCAAATGACATTGCATTTAATAGGAGAGATAATCGTGAAGTTTCCGTAGTGTAGTGGTTATCACGTCTGCCTCACACGCAGAAGGTCCCCTGTTCGAGTCTGGGAGGAAACATTATTTTAATTTTTTGCCGTTGGTGCATCCATATAATGACATCGAATAAAACCGAATTTAATTAGGGAGCTTGGGAGGAAATATTTTGTTATTTTTTTGCGGAAGGGGTACAATATGATGACATCAAATGACACCACATTTAATAGGAGAGATAATCGTGAAGTTTCCGTAGTGTAGTGGTTATCACGTCTGCCTAACACGCAGAAGGTCCCCAGTTCGAGCCTGGGCGGAAACATTTTTTTTGCCTATGGGGTACAATATGATGACGTCAAATGACACCGCAATTAATAGGGGAGAAAGTCGTGAAGTTTCCGTAGTGTAGTGGTTATCACGTCTACTTTACACGCAGAAGGTCCCAAGTTCGAGCCCGGCCGGGACATTTTTTAATTTTTTTTGCCGTTGGTGCATCGATATGATGACATCGAATGAAAACGAATTTAATAGAAGAGAAAATTGTGAAGTTTCCGTAGTGTAGTGGTTATCACGTCTGCCTAACACGCAGAAGGTCCCCAGTTCGAGCCTGGGCGGAAACATTTTATTATTTTTTTTGCGGATGGGGTACAATATGATGACATCAAATGACACCGCATTTAATAGGAGAGATAACCGTAAAGTTTCCGTAGTGTAGTGGTTATCAAGTCTGCTTTACACGCAGAAGGTCCCCAGTTCCAGCCTGGGCGGAAACATTTTGTTATTTTTTTTGCCTATTGGGTACAATATGATGACGTCAAATGACACCGCATTTAATAGGAGAGAAAGTCGTGAAGTTTCCGTAGTGTAGTGGTTATCACGTCTGCCTCACACGCAGAAAGTCTCCAGTTCGAGCATGGGCGGAAACATTTTTTTTTTTTTTTTTTTGCGGATGGGGTACAATATGATGTCATCAAATGACACCACATTTAATAGGAGAGAAAATCGTGAAGTTTCCGTAGTGTAGTGGTTATCACGTCTGCCTAACACGCAGAATGTGTCTAGTTCGAGCCTGGGCGGAAACATTTGTTATGTTTTGCTGATTTGGCACCCATACGACACCGCATGCAAGAGGAGAGAAAATCGTTTGCAGAGGAGGAATCTATATGATGACACCTTATGAAACCGCATTTAATAGGAGAGAAAAGGTTACGCAGAAGGTTACCAGTTTTAGCCTGGGCGGAAACATTTTGTTATTTTTTTGCCTATTGGGTACAATATGATGACGTCAAATGACACCGCATTTAATAGGAGAGAAAGTCGTGAAGTTTCCGTAGTGTAGTGGTTATCACGTCTGCCTCACACGCAGAAGGTCTCCAGTTCCAGCCTGGGCGGAAACATGCGAAACAGTGTAGTGGTTATCACGTCTGCCTAATAGGCAGAAGATCCCCAGTTCGAGCCTGGGCGGAAACATTTTTTTTTTTTTTTTTGCGGATGGGATACAATATGATGTCATCAAATGACACCACATTTAATAGGAGAGAAAATCGTGAAGTTTCCGTAGTGTAGTGGTTATCACGTCTGCCTAACACGCAGAATGTCCCCAGTTCGAGCCTGGGCGGGAACATTTTGTTATTTTTTTTTGCGTATGGGGTACAATATGATGACATCAAATGACACCGCATATAATAGGAGATTTAATCGTGAAGTTTCCGTAGTGTAGTTTTTATCAAGTTTGCTTCACACGCAGAAGGCCCCCAGTTCGAGCCTCGCCGGGAAATTTCTTTCATTTTTTTGCCGTTTGTGCATCGATATGGTGACTTATAATGAAAACGAGTTTAATAGTAGAGAAAATCGTAAAGTTTCCGTAGTGTAGTGGTTATCAAGTCTGCTTTACACGCAGAAGGTTACCAGTTTTAGCCTGGGCGGAAACATTTTGTTATTTTTTTGCCTATTGGGTACAATATGATGACGTCAAATGACACCGCATTTAATAGGAGAGAAAGTCGTGAAGTTTCCGTAGTGTAGTGGTTATCACGTCTTCCTCACACGCAGAAGGTCTCCAGTTCCAGCCTGGGCGGAAACATTATTTTATTTTTTTGCCGTTGGTGCATCCATATGATGACATCGAATGAAACCGCATTTAATTAGGGAGCCTGGGTTGAAATATTTTGTTATTTTCTTGCGAATGGTGTACAATATGATGACATCAAATGACACCGCATTTAATAGTAGAGATAATCGTGAAGTTTCTGTAGCGTAGTTTTTATTACGTTTGCTTTACACGCAGAAGGTCCCCAGTTCGACCCTCGCCGGAACATGTTTTTAATTTTTTTTTGCCGTTCTTTCATCGATATGATGACATCGAATGAAAACGAATTTAATATGATAGAAAATCGTGTAGTTTCCGTAGTGTAGTGGTTATCACGTCTTCCTAATAGGCAGAAGATCCCCAGTTCGAGCCTGGGCGGAAACATTTTTTTTTTTTTTTTTTTTGCGGATGGGATACAATATGATGTCATCAAATGACACCACATTTAATAGGAGAGAAAATCGTGAAGTTTCCGTAGTGTAGTGGTTATCACGTCTGCCTAACACGCAGAATGTCCCCAGTTCGAGCCTGGGCGGGAACATTTTGTTATTTTTTTTTGCGTATGGGGTACAATATGATGACATCAAATGACACCGCATATAATAGGAGATTTAATCGTGAAGTTTCCGTAGTGTAGTTTTTATCAAGTTTGCTTCACACGCAGAAGGCCCCCAGTTCGAGCCTCGCCGGGAAATTTCTTTCATTTTTTTGCCGTTTGTGCATCGATATGGTGACTTATAATGAAAACGAGTTTAATAGTAGAGAAAATCGTAAAGTTTCCGTAGTGTAGTGGTTATCAAGTCTGCTTTACACGCAGAAGGTTACCAGTTTTAGCCTGGGCGGAAACATTTTGTTATTTTTTTGCCTATTGGGTACAATATGATGACGTCAAATGACACCGCATTTAATAGGAGAGAAAGTCGTGAAGTTTCCGTAGTGTAGTGGTTATCACGTCTGCCTCACACGCAGAAGGTCTCCAGTTCGAGCCTGGGCGGAAACATTATTTTATTTTTTTGCCGTTGGTGCATCCATATGATGACATCGAATGAAACCGCATTTAATTAGGGAGCCTGGGTTGAAATATTTTGTTATTTTCTCGCGAATGGTGTACAATATGATGACATCAAATGACACCGCATTTAATAGTAGAGATAATCGTGAAGTTTCTGTAGTGTAGTTTTTATTACGTTTGCTTTACACGCAGAAGGTCCCCAGTTCGACCCTCGCCGGAACATGTTTTTATTTTTTTTTTGCCGTTCTTTCATCGATATGATGACATCGAATGAAAACGAATTTAATATGATAGAAAATCGTGTAGTTTCCGTAGTGTAGTGGTTATCACGTCTGCTTTACACGCAGAATGCCCCCAGTTCGAGCCTGGGCGGAAACAGTTTTTTTTTTGCCGATTTGGCATCCTATTGATGACATCGAATGACACTGCATTTAATAGAAGGGACGCTATTTGATTGAAAACATATTGGTTACTCGCTTGAATCAGGAATGGAAATGGATGTTTCGTGTGACTCGTCATTGTGCGTGAGTATAAAATGGAAAAGTGATTTGCTTTCTTTAAATCCCAGACCCTGTTGACACATTTATTTCTGTTGAAGGCTTAATGACAGGCTTTCATTCCCTGGGTGTGCCTACCTCCACACCCCTCGAGACTAATGTATAAATTAGAGCTCCCTAGAAAATAAAAAACTACAGTAGTACTCGCATGTTAGCCATTTCTCTGTCTTTTTTTCTAAAGTTCACATTTATGTATACATACTCGCAAGGATAGTTTGGCTATCCGACGGAGTTTAAGACTAGCAAAGGTCGCATGCGTGATCCGCACAATTGGCATCACGCTAGCCCGGTCGCAGCTCTAGATCCCACATGGATCTAAGCTGTGGTTTAAAGCACTTCGTTCGAGTCGAAGTCGCCCTGCAGTTTTTTTTGCCGATGAAGTTTAACTGAGGCAAACCGGCTATGCCATGCTGACGAGTCCTAATAAGGACGAAACAGCTGCCCATGGTTGCCGAACTGCACGGGTAATAGACTGTGCTAGCGTCCCGTCTTGGCCCGACTGGTGCCAATGTGTGTATGCTAGTGTGCTTCTAAAGTTCACATTTTTTTTGTACTTTGTTGTTGTTGTTGTTGTTTTTTACTTGCATAATTGTTTTTGTTTCCTACTCAGGCGCAGGGTGCGCTCGCACCTCCCCTCCCTCTCGCGACCAAAAAGTGATGGGTCATTTTTTTATTAAGGAATCTTCAAATACTATGCTTTTTCCATACTGATACCTGATACCTATGACCTGAAAAAGGGGGGGTCAAATTTTTTGGGTCAGCAATAAGGGTGGGCCAAAAAAATTAATGCACTTAGGGGGGGTATAACTATTTGGGCTTAATTTTTGGCACCAGTCTGGTGGATTTTCTTCGAAAAACTATAATACACTCACAGTGGTTAAGCTGTGTAATCACCCGACTTTCCTGTCATAATATAATAATGTAATCAACGTCTTTGCTTCGTTTTAGAGTTCATTAGAACAATGAAGGGATGACTTGGACATTTACAGAAAGCCGTTAGCCTGCTAGACAAGACATGGCATCACATTGAAATATTATACATCTCTTTATTCACGCTTTTTCTTTTCTTACAAGAATTGCATCTACATCGCTCTAAGCTGAGTTAAGTTACATCGCCCTTAGCTAAGTGTACAACACGCATGATCAGTATAAATTATGAGGCTTTGAATAAAAATCACTTCAAATAATCAAATGTAAATAGGATACATGAGTTATAAAGGTATGTACAATCCGTTATTATATATGAAATACGTATTTGCGTACCCCCCCCCCCCCCCCCATCAGCCAATCCTTGGTGCGCGCCTGCCACTCACCACCACCTCATTTTGCTCTTTATTTCACCTACAGACCCATGTTCTCGTAAAAGTGGTCAATTGTGCCTTCTTTACGGTAAAGGAAATCAGGGGCGGGAAGACTCATCGCTGGACCCAGATTAGCGGTGAACATCCCCATGATGGGCCTATCAAATAAGGAGTTCCTTAAGGGTCAGCCCTTGTGCCATGTTTATCTGTTCATCTTTGTTATACATAAATGATTATTTAAATCATTACATTCCACTGTCCGAGTATTTGCTTATGACACTCTGCTACACATGACAATACACTCGTAGGCTGATAATGAGATACTCCAGAATGACTTGACCAAATTAGAACTGTGAGAGGAAAAATGGCAAATGGAGTTATGTCAGTAGATGGGTGGATGGATGGATGGATGGATGGATGGATGGATTTATGGATGGATGGGTAGATGCTGGGCATGCAACACGGGGCCATCTTCTTTGGGGTTGCCATTTATCCAAAAAATATTACAAAATTATGTATGCTTGTTTCAATTTTTCAGTTTCGATAATTTGCACTTCCCGAAAAACATTGCCTAGTTACGGCTCTGAATACAGTTTTTCCTTGTGGTTGAACGGGTAAATGGTTTGCGGTTCAAAGAGCTACTATTTTTCAAATAATCTCATGTATGGAGAACACCATTATTTTTATCCATGAAATCTCTTGCAATCCGAAGCCTATACTCCTCTCGTCCGACAAGTTTTCTCTTCACTATTTAGGGGGAGCTCGATGTTTGGCTTGACCCGCAGTCAAAACTCGACCACCAAGACATAAGAGCGACAATACCTTCTTCTCTTGAAGATATTATTGACGGCTTCTCCCCTTTGGTCATGGTCTTTCGAAATAACACTGTTACTTCTGAAAGTATTATAAATGTACCACACATAATAAATATGGAAAGAGGGTACTGGGAGCCCTGTGATAGGAGGGGGACTAGGCTTGGGTTCTTCTTGGCCAATCAAAAGACAGCTCTAAAAAAATTAACCAATTAGCGGCTTTCCCGCTCTTTTTGAAGATGACGGTTGAAATGCGCTGATAAGTAATTCAATGATATGATAAAAAAACGTTTCTTCTTTTCTGTTTCTCGGTGAGTGAAAGTCTCGTAATTTGAAGATCTTACTTCACTAAAGGAAAAAAGATTTCGAGATGGTTCGGCATGTTGAAGTTGGGGAGACTGTCTACGCGAAATGGCCGGGGAGTACTAAGTTTTATGAAGCTGTTGTCAAATCTGTCGACAAAGCTAAATGCGAAGTTGAATTCAAAGGCGAAGAGTACGAGACATTAGTTCCTTTCAGTGACGTATATGTAAGTTATCTAAAAAAGAATCTCTACTTTTTGTAAAGTAGATGTTAAACTTCCTAAGGTTATGAATCGTGACTTATTTTAGCTAAAAGAATGTTTGTTTCATTGAACTTGCGCTCGTCTACTACGGACGTAACAACAACAACAAAAGAATATCACGTTGTTTTCCTCGTTTAAGGATGATAATCAAAACTTCTGCCAACAGAAAACTTGTTGTCCAAGATAAAAAGATACAGAACGCGACAGCGTTGACATGTAAATTGCTTTTCTGCTCTAACGAGAATATGAAACTGAAAGAAAAGTGATTGTGATATTATCTTATCTGTGGTTACAGCGTTCGTTTCGACATTTCAAAACGCACGTTGCTTCATTGATAATGTTATGTTTACTACTGAAATACGTACACCATAACTAAGTAACGAGAGGCATGTAGTTTAATAAGAAAGTCCAGTATCATCGAATGCCATTACTAAAGTACTGATCGTCTTTTTATGCAGCACATTTCTTATTTCCAACAACGCTCGAAGTCGTCTTCGCCATCTCGCAGAGCCCGAAGTCGCTCGCCCGGCCGTCGAAGATCTCGATCTCGCTCTCCAGCACGTCGGCGAACTGCCGCCAGAAGCTCGCCAAGCCCGCCGAAACGCCAAGGGCGTTCGCCTGGTCGTCCGAGCAATGTCACAGCAGAAAAAAACGAACCCGAGACACCAAAGCGTTCACCAGTGCGCTCAAGGAAAGCCAAAGGAGAGAAAGTATCAGAAGAGAAAACGCCTTCACCGAAGAAGCCTTCACCAAAGCCTGAAAGGAGGGGTAGGACTCCCAAGAAGGTAGCACCACAGCCTGAAACCCCAACTCGCATAACAAGATCTTTGACAAAGTCGTTAGTTAAAGAGGAGAAGGAAGCTTTACTAGGATCCATGTATGATGAAGAGAAAGAGAAGGATCGCAAAAGAGGGAGAAGGGAGTATGAATTTGGAGGCCCATTTGGAGCGTTTGTGTTCATCTTTGGTCTTCCAGTGTGTGTCTTTGCCTTTTACTTCTTTTGCGTTGGCAAGGACGGGAAGTGCTCTTTTAGGCAACAAAGTGTCAGTTTGCCTCAGTGGAAGGAGTTTTTCAACCCACAGGCACATCTTGTATATGCTGCCTGGATGCTGTACCAAGTGCTTCTGTACATGCTTCCATTTGGAAATGTAAGTTGTGCCACTGTGGTGTTTATCCTCCTATTGTAGTATCTAGCCTTCAGGTACTCATGTTTTCCTGGCAGTTGGTTGAGGGGTATATAGGGTGGGGCAAAAGAAGGTCTTCTGTTTGACTTTTTTTTATGAAGTTGCAATAAAAACTAGATGCTCTATTTGAAGGAATGAAGAACCTTTATTTTACAATAATTGATCTTACAATATCCTTGTACTAGTTGTCTGTCTAATAATAGGCAACTAATATTATAATCTAAATAATACCAGGAAGAGTATATAAATATCGATTTCCAGTTATTATGTTGAGTTTAATGAACTTACTGAACCTTTTTTTAGGTTATCAAAGGCCCCCAGCTCGCCGACGGAAGCCAGCTTGATTACAGAATAAATGGTATGAAGGGTTTCTTGATTTCATTTTTCCTTTCAGAAATTCTTTAATAACTTGATATGATTTTTTTTAGGTCTGTTTGCCTTGCTGGGAACCATTGCTCTGTTCTTTGCCTTGATGGCAAACAAGATCCCAGTGACGTTTGTGTATGACAACTTTCTGTCGCTAATAACTGCCACCATCCTTTGGTCTGTGGTGATCAGTGTTTTTCTCTTTGTCAAAGCCAAAAGACAAGGCAGTGGCCTTTCTCCTGGCGGTAATACAGGTAGGAACGCTTTTAGGGAACTGCACTGGTAGGAAGGACCTTAGGGAACATCACGGGTAGGAATGACGTTAGGGAACTGCACGGGTAGGAAGGACTCAAGGGAACATCACTGGTAGGAATGACGTTAGGGAACATCACGGGTAGGAATGACTTTAGGGAACATCACGGGTAGGAATGACTTTAGGGAACATCACGGGTAGGAATGACGTTAGGGAACATCACGGGTAGGAAGGAGTCTAGGGAACTGCACAGGTAGGCGGGACCCTATAGAACTCATTCACTGTGAGTCTGGTTCAAGTAAATTGTGAAGCATTTTTTCATTTCACATGATTAAGGTAAAAATACAGTACACAGCGGATCAGGCAACCAAACAAGCATTCTGAAAACTGTCAACGTACTGTGACGGTAAAAGACATAGAAAATGCCATATGTATTTCATTATGCTTGGATCCTGTTGTTAAAACAGCAGACATCACAGTAATTTTCTTTGTCATTCATCTTTTGATCTTTGAAATACTAACAGACATTTAGGAGTCTTTTAGAGACATTTTGTGTGCTATATAAAAGGTACAGTAAAACATGTGCACTGAAATAGAAATTGTTGTTCTACTTGGTTTGCATTGCAGGAAATGCCATCTATGACTTTTTCATGGGCCACCAACTGAATCCAAGGATTGGCAACTTTGACTTCAAGTTCTTTTGCGAGATGCGTCCTGGTTTACTAGGCTGGGTGAGTGGATAATATTCTCTTGCATTATATGATTCCTACATGCCCTGTATGTAATTAACTATCAATTCTTTTTCAGATGATGATCAATTTTTGTCTGGCCGTGAAAGAATCTAATGATTATGGAAGTTTATCTCCTGCCATGCTGCTAGTTTGTGCTTTCCAATTCATCTATGTTGCGGATTGTCTTCTCTTTGAGGTACTTGTTGGTTGTTTTTCTTCTAAAAATACTTTTACTCTTAAGTCTGCCCTGGAGAAGTCTTTTTAAAGATGAAAATTTTGCTTTGACTACCAGTTTTGGATGAAATATATTTAAAAATATAGATTACCTGTTTTAGGTAAATATCATAGAGAACATAAGTTTATAATCACAACAATTTCCACTGTTCATTCTCCCCACAGGCCAGCATCTTAAGCACCATTGACATGGTACATGAGGGATTTGGGTACATGTTGGCATTTGGAGATCTGGCTTTTGTACCATTCATGTACTCACTACAGGCCCGCTTCCTTGTCGATCACCGCACTCATCTGCACTGGGCTGCCATCGTTAGCATAGTTGCCTTGAAAGGTATGTTAGGAAAGGAGTCCCTATGCCAAATTTAAAATCTCTATTATTGATTGTTTAAACGATTCCTTGCCTGTTCAATGCAGCACGTTTTATAATTCTTGCTTCAATCATTGCATAATACAGAATGAGAATCTCCCAATAATGTTTATGTGTATGAAAGTTTGTTTTCAAACAGGACTAGAAACTTCTATTAAGTGGCAATTTTATGTTCAAAGTCTGTATAAATGCTTGCTTTTTTTTACTTGATAGCCACATCGACTCTTGTTTCAGTCCTGGGGGAAACTTTAATCACTGTAATGAGTGTGACCCTGTGCATGGCTCATTATGTTCAAGAGCTCATTCTGTTTTATCTTTATAACTTTTTCTTATATGTATTTCTTTCTAGTTGTTGGCTATGTTATCTTCCGTGGCTCCAACTTGCAGAAGGATTACTTCAGGCAACACCCAGAAGACCCTGAATTCAAAGGTAATATCTCAGGTGTATAAGATGTTTTTTGTATCCGCACCGCAGTGTGAGCACTTAGGTATTGTAAGTTAGGACTTTTTGAATGTATGATCTGGTAACCACAACATCAGGCTTAATGATGCTTCCAAACAGTGACAAATCACACAGCTTCCATCAGCCAAAATTCTTGAATTGTTTTGGCTTAATCTTTGATTGCTTCTAAATCATGTCATCTTATTGTAATGCGTTGACCAATATGTGTACAATATGTGTTCTTTTACAAATCCAGACATAAGTTAGAGGCAGTTTTAGCATTTTTGAAATCGTTGAGAGTTCTAAGAATACTTTCAATAATATATTTGCAGCTTGAGACACTTATTTTAGTTAATATGTGTTAAAAGCATAGAAAAATGGTTGATAGAATTACAGTAGTGGACGTGCAGTTGCTCAATTCTATTGTATGGTCTAAACGATACAATTTCTTATCTATACAAGAAACCATACAGAGTAACCCTTTTTGTTTGAGCATTTCTCATTAACTACTATTATTTCAATTTTTAGATAGAGAAACCATCTTGACTCCTAGTCTTCTATTATTTCATTTTTTTAGATAGAGAAACCATCTTGACTCCTAGTCTACTATTATTTCAATTTTTAGATAGAGAAGCCATCTTGACTCCTAGTCTTATATTATTTCATTTTTTTCATTTTTTTAGATAGAGAAACCATCTTGACTCCTAGTCTACTATTATTTCAATTTTTAGATAGAGAAACCATCTTGACTCCTAGTCTTCTATTATTTCATTTTTTTAGATAGAGAAACCATCTTGACTCCTAGTCTTATATTATTTAATTTTTTTAGATAGAGAAACCATCTTGACTCCTAGTCTTCTATTATTTCATTTTTTTAGATAGAGAAACCATCTTGACTCCTAGTCTTCTATTATTTCACTTTTTTAAATAGAGAAACCATCTTGACTCCTAGTCTTCTATTATTTCATTTTTTTAGATAGAGAAACCATTTTGACTCCTAGTCTACTATTATTTTAATTTTTAGATAGAGAAACCATCTTGACTCCTAGTCTTCTATTATTTCATTTTTTTAGATAGAGAAACCATCTTGACTCCTAGTCTACTATTATTTTAATTTTTAGATAGAGAAACCATCTTGACTCCTAGTCTTATATTATTTCAATTTTTAGATAGAGAAACCATCTTGACTCCTAGCGGTAAGCGCCTGATGGTGTTTGGCTGGTGGGGGCTGGTGCGACACCCTAACTACCTTGGTGATATTCTGATGGCTATTGCCTGGTCTCTTCCTTGTGGTAAGTAGCGACCTTAAGATTCTTAAGATTTTAGTGTGCACCATTTCTTCTTTTTGTGTGCAGAGAAATCAAACATGTGCATCATTGTCCTCTGTTGTTGTAAATCTTAAGTTTGATGGAGTCTTCTTGTCTAATATACAATCTTTGGGCATTGTCATATCATTTCTGGGATATTTTCAATTGTAAAGGGATTTTAAGTAATTTGAATAAAGTTCTACTGGCTAGTAGACAAAATTGTTTAACAAGTAGTTTATAATTGTTTAACATTGATTAGGTGTGAGATATTCCTGTGCAATTTATTTATGTTTTCTTACTGCTCTTGACCAAGTTTTGTCTTGAGAAGGATTCTCTTCTCTTGATACTAAACTCCTGAAATAGCTGTTCATGAATTATATTGTATTTTGTTGACCTATGTAGCTCTCTATTACCCTACTTACTGTGTATGTATTTATTATCCTTCTTCAGGCTTCTCACATGCCATACCTTGGTTCTACCCCCTCTACCTTACCGTCCTTCTCATTCACCGTGAGTTCCGCGATGAGGCGCTCAACAGCCACAAGTATGGCAAACTTTGGGATGAGTACTGCAGGCGTGTTCCCTATAGGATCTTTCCTAAGGTCTTCTAGATAGCTATGTGTACATCAAGCATATGCATACCTCAACTTCAGAATGTCTACATCCTATCTAGTGCCCCCTATAAAAACGGGTGTAAGAATGCTCAAAGCATGATAACAGCTTGTACATCGTCTTTATATTAGTATACTTGCATATCACTGCCCTCAACTTATAGAGGTTATAAGGGTGCACTAAGCATGATTACAGCCCATCGATGTACTTCATATACAGAAACCTTGTGTTCTAGTGATATTTACTTACAGTGATGGAGAAAGAATAGCTCTTACATGATCTATACAAATCCATACTTCTCTTTGTATCATATGCGGTAACATGTTTGCAAGCCTTGGACCTTAGAACCCAAGGGACATACACTTGTCTTCTTCTCCTCCTTACATCCCCAAGGGATTGATTTTAAGGGCTATACTGTGGTCTTGCATTACTGGATAGGTCCTTCCAATGCATCTCTCATAACTTTGTCTTAACTTTTTACGAGTTTCTATTCCATGCAAAAGCTAGCTTCGGTTTTACAATATGTATTGCTAATAATGGCAATCTGCCACATTTTTAAGGCTTGTTAGTAAATACATTTTACTGTATACTGTAGACCTCAAGGGTTTTCGCATAGACGGGGCTGATTGTCAATTCTCTTCATTAATACCTATGAGATTTCCTCGCGTGCAAGGGACTTCGTATATAACGGCCAAGAGTCGGAATTTCTAACTAGTTCCGTACTAATGCATAGCTTTCGTTAAGAGGAGAGTGGTGTTTTTTTCCACGTTTTAACAAGTTTTACTTGTAAAAAAAAACTCAAATGATATCTTTGTGGTTGCTTACTTTTTTATTGTATGTAGGAAGCATTGTATTTTATTTTATTCTAAACAATAAAAGAATATCTAAAAAGCAGTACATTCACATAACCTTTAGCTTATAAAGGGGCCAACTTACCTGTCCGAAAATGATTTGCTTAGTAGTCATTTTTTATGCTCACGAAAGTCAAAGCATTGCATCCTGGGATGGCTGAGATGGCTGAGCCCCTTTAAACATGATCAACATCATCGATGTTTTTTCTTTAAGTTTTAGGGTATGTGTTTTTACTGCAAATACGTATTTCACATATAATAACGGATTGTACATACCTTTATAACTCATGTATCCTATTTACATTTGATTATTTGAAGTGATTTTTATTCGAAGCCTCATAATTTATACTGATCATGCGTGTTGTACACTTAGCTAAGAGCGATGTAGCTTAACCCAGCTTAGAGCGATGTAGATGCATTTCTTGTAAGAAAAGAAAAAGCGTGAATAAAGAGATGTATAAAATTTCAATGTTATGCAATGTCTTTTCTAGCAGGCTAACGGCTTTCTGTAAATGTCCAAGTCATCCCTTCATAGTTCGAATGAACTCTGAAACGAAGCAAAGACGTTGATTACATTATTATATTATGACAGGAAAGTCGGGTGATTACACAGCTTAACCACTTTGAGTGTATTATAGTCTTTCGAAAAAAATCCACCAAACTGCTGCCAAAAATTAAGCCCAAATAGTTATGACCCCCCCCCCCCCTAAATGCATGGGATAATTTTTTGCCCACCCCTTTTTGCTGACCCAAATAATGTGCCCCCCCCCCTTTTTTTACCGCCTCCCCTGTACTTTATGCCCAGCCCCTTATCGCAGAGAATATTTGACAACAGAGGGCTGCCTCGAGATGCCTGGGGAAAGGCTTACTGTGACGCTCGTTACCATTTGCCCCACCCCTTGCGCTTAGAGATCACGTGACTGTTTGAGTGGCAAACTAGCGCGCGCTCAGTCTTTTAGTGGCAAAATAACGCAACAAAAAGCAACTTATCCAGCGCTTACGAAAGAAGCCAGAATTCTTTTTTTTTTTCAGAAAGGGTTTAGTTTCATTTAAAGATTTTATTCTCGGATGTGACGGGCGCAATTATTTCTGATTTTTTGTTTGATTATTTTTTTGAATTTGCCACCCAGAAAGGTCACGTGATCTCTTAGCGCAAGCCCCCTATTTGTTCCTCAATGGGTTTTTCGTGTCCACTAATGCTGGTTTCCACTCGCATAAGCAACCGAACGATCCGCCAATCAAATTGTTCCCATAGTATTCCCTGGCGCTCTGTTAGGGGTTGCTGTGGATGGACAAAAGGTTCTTTTGGTTCCGAAATTGACATCATCCACCACAGGAAACCCAAAAAGAACGCCAGGGACTTGGCTAGCCGGTGCCTTACCCTCATAGTTGATGTGACCGTCTCCGTCTATGTCTGCCTGCTTGACGAGCTCCACGGCCTCTTTCTCTGTGATGTTAAATCCCATGCATGTTAACACAAACTTCATCTCCTGTGCGCTGATCAGCCCGTTACCATCCTTGTCGAACAGGCTGAACGCCTCGCGGAGATCGCTCTCAGTTGTGTCATTCTTGGACTTGCTGGCCATTAGCTCGATAAACTCGGGCAAGTCAATGTCTCCGCTACCTGGTAAACATTTACAGCTAGATTCGATTCATCGTGATAATGGTCCATTTGAATAGGTGATTTTTACGCAAGACACTCCTAGGACAAACGCTGTTCTTTTCATATACCTAGATTAGGCCTATTGTCTACATTCAGTGATTATCGATTTTTTAGTTATAAAGTCAGGTGCGTGAAAACATTTAAACTTTTACAGTATTTACTCACTTTGCTCCTGTAGATCAAACGTTTTGCTCTAAGTCAAATGGATTTCGGGTGTATGCTTAGTGCACAGCTCGAAATTATACTTACAGAAATGCATTTAGATATAATCGCACCAAGGGATATACATTGGGGTTAATGAATATAATAGAATACTTCCGCTGAAATAAATACTTCCGCTTTTCCCAAAATAGAAATATTGTTCCTTGTTGGCAGAGTCTCCCATCGATAGATTTTCCGCATTTACTAAGCCGCATGCCCAAAGGCGTCACAACAGAACACGGGAGGATAAAGAAGAAACATCCGCAACAGCAAACCATGATACCAGTAGTTGGTTTTTTCACTTCGACATCTTGGTATAAAAATTAACAGCACTCTCATTAATGCACTAATTACCATCTTTGTCGGCTTGTTTAATCATGGCCTTCAGCTCCTCGTCTTTCGGATGTAATCCTATACTGCGCGTGACTATTTCAAGCTCCTCTGCGTCAATCCGTTGATCGACATTCTTATCGAAAGACATGAACGCGTTTTTGAACTCTAATGTTAGAAGGAAAAGGATAATTGAGCTTGTAACAAATATACAATCCAAGACGGGTTACTTTCGTCGGTTTGGCTATCACAAGGGTAGAAATGGATATTTCTGAGGATTTAAGTAATGAAGCTACAATTTTTTTTGGGAATGTGTGTTTACCCAGGTGACCCCGTGACAGTTAACAAATTTATAAGCTTCGAGAAAAAGAAAAAAAAAACGTCACGTTGCTAAAAATGAACGTAGTTTTGCTGTTTGTACACGGAGTTCCAAGTTAGTGCAAGGTGTTTCGCCAACACTAAAAGAAAGTCTGGAAAGACTGGGACAGCCGTGCATAACAGTGGCCCTGTTGTAGCCGGCTAGCTGCCTCTCATTTGGGGCTACTTGGAAATGTTCTATTTTCGACCATTGAAAATATTGTAGCGCGCAAAGGTACAAGGAATACTTGATCGCCTTGCACAATGGTTTCCTATGCAGCCGCGTAAAAATAGTTAAGTAGCCTCCATATACAACGCATTTTGACCTACCCTAATAGCAGAGCTTTCTTCCTGTTTTATCTCTATCAGTTCACGTCTCTGCTCTTTCGCGTTTTTGTTTTTTTGTGTCAACAAACTAAAACGCGAAAGAAAATGAAAGAGGCACGCATAAGTGAAGTTATTGAAACAAGCAGGGTTGTTTTGACCATAAGGCAAGCGTCGAATCTGTCTTTCTATACAATTCCTCGCGCCCCTTTTTTATAATATCCCTCGGCAGAGTATAATTTCTACTATTCCTTGGTGTTACGGAGAGCTTTGCTTTTAGTGCTGAAGGCCTTTCTACTCTATTTTATTGTCTTGTTCTAAGATCTTTGTTGTCTAAGAGCTTTTGTTCCATTGTGTTTTTGGTGCTGGTTATTAACTGCGTTGCCCCTCCCCTCCCCACCTCTCCCCTCCCCTACTTCGTATATTACGGCCAAAAGTCGGAATTTCTAACTAGTTCCGTACTAGTGCATAGCTTTCGTTAAATGGAGAGTAGTGTTTTTTTTCCAAGTTTTACTTGTAAAAAAACTCAAATGATATCTTTGTGGTTGCTTACTTTTTTATTGTATGTAGGAAGCATTGTATTTTATTTTATTCTAAACGAGAAAAGAATATCTAAAAAGCAGTACATTCGCATAACCTTTAGCTTAAAAAGAGGCCAACTTACCCGTCCGAAAATGAACTGCTTTAAGTAGTCATTTTTTTATGCTGACGAAAGTCAAAGCATTGCATCCTGGGATGGCTGAGATAACCCCTTTAAACAGGATCAACATCTTCGATGTTTTTTTTAAGTTTTAGGATATATGTTTTTACTACAAATACGTATTTCATATATAATAACGGATTGTACATACCTTTATAACTCATGTATCCTATTTACATTTGATTATTTGAAGTGATTTTTATTCAAAGCCTCATAATTTATACTGATCATGCGTGTTGTACACTTAGCTAAGAGCGATGTAGCTTAACTCAGCTTAGAGCGATGTAGATGCAATTCTTGTAAGAAAAGAAAAAGCGTGAATAACGAGATGTATAAAATTTCAATGTGATGCCATGTCTTGTCTAGCAGGCTAACGGCTTTCTGTAAATGTCCAAGTCATCCCTTCATTGTTCGAATAAACTCTGAAACGAAGCAAAGACGTTGATTACATTATTATATTACGACAGGAAAGTCGGGTGATTACACAGCTTAACCACTTTGAGTGTATTATAGTTTTTCGAAAAAAATCCACCAGACTGGTGCCAAAAATTAAGCCCAAATAGTTATGACCCCCCCTAAGTGCATTAATTTTTTTGGCCCACCCTTTTTGCTGACCCAAAAAATGTGCCCCCCCTTTTTTACCGCCTTCCCTGTACTTTATGCCCAGCCCCTTATCGCAGAGAATATTTGACAACAGAGGGCTGCCTCGAGATGCCTGGGGAAAGGCTTACTGTGACGCTCGTTACCATTTGCCCCACCCCTTGCGCTTAGAGATCACGTGACTGTTTGAGTGGCAAACTAGCGCGCGCTCAGTCTTTTAGTGGCAAAATAACGCAACAAAAAGCAACTTATCCAGCGCTTACGAAAGAAGCCAGAATTCTTTTTTTTTTTTTTTTCAGAAAGGGTTTAGTTTCATTTAAAGATTTTATTCTCGGATGTGACGGGCGCAGTTATTTCTGATTTTTTGTTTGGATATTTTTTTTGAATTTGCCACCCAGAAAGGTCACGTGATCTCTTAGCGCAAGCCCCCTATTTGTTCCCCAATGGGTTTTTCGTGTTCACTAATGCTGGTTTCCACTTAGTCGCAAGAGCAACCGAACGATCCGCCAATCAAATTGTTCCCATAGTATTCCCTGGCGCTCTGTTAGGGGTTGCTGTGGATGGAGAAAAGGTTCTTTTGGTTCCATAAGTTCACATCATCCACCACAGGAAACTCAAAAAGAGCGCCAGGGACTTGGCTAGCCGGTGCCTTACCCTCATAGTTGATGTGACCGTCTCCGTCCATGTCTGCCTGCTTGACGAGCTCCACGGCCTCTTTCTCTGTGATGTTAAATCCCATGCATGTGAACACAAACTTCATCTCCTGTGCGCTGATCAGCCCGTTACCATCCTTGTCGAACAGGCTGAACGCCTCGCGGAGATCGCTCTCAGTTGTGTCATTCTTGGACTTGCTGGCCATTAGCTCGATAAACTCGGGCAAGTCAATGTCTCCGCTACCTGGTAAACATTTACAGCTAGATTCGATTCATCGTGATAATGGTCCATTTGAATAGGTGATTTTTACGCAAGACACTCCTAGGACAAACGCTGTTCTTTTCATATACCTAAATTAGGCCTATTGTCTACATTCAGTGATTATCGATTTTTTAGTTATAAAGTCAGGTGCGTGAAGATATTTAAACGCTTACAGTATTTATTTACTCACTTTGCTCCTGTAGATCAAACGTTTTGCTCTAAGTCAAATGGATTTCGGGTGTATGCTTAGTGCACAGCCCGAAATTATACTAACAGAAATGCATTTAGATATTATCGCACCAAGGGATATACATTTGGGTTAATGAATATAATAGAATACTTCCGCTGAAATAAATACTTCCGCTTTTCCCAAAATAGAAATATTGTTCCTTGTTGGCAGAGTCTCCCATCGATAGATTTTCCGCATTTACTAAGCCGCATTCCCAAAGGCGTCAACACAGAACACGGGAGGATAAAGAAGAAACATCCGATTTGTGTAAGAATGCATATGCGCAATATGAAGTTATGTCAACCCTACGACCATAACTGATACAACTAGCTCCTAACGAACGCCTTTGTAGGCGGACAGCTCTCATAACGGACAACTATTTTGAAGGATTTTGCGGCCATTTATGGCCAGGTCCCAAGAGTTACCCCTGACATACATATCACTTCTTTGGTACGAAGCTTTTAAACGTACATTACGCAACAGCAAACCATGATACCAGTAATTTGTTGTTTCACTTTGACGTCTTGGTATTAAAATTAACAGCACTCTTATTAATGCACTAATTACCATCTTTGTCGGCTTGTTTAATCATGGCCTTCAGCTCCTCGTCTTTCGGATGTAATCCTATACTGCGCATGACTATCCCAAGCTCCTCTGCGTCAATCCTCCCATCGCCATTCTTATCGAAAGACATGAACGCGTTTTTGAACTCTAATGTTAGAAGTAAAAGGATAATTGAGCTTGTAACAAATGTACAATCCAAGACGGGTTACTTTCGTCGGTTTGTTTATTACAAGGGTAGAAATGGATATTTCTGAGGATTTAAGTAATGAAGCTACAATTCAAGTAATGAAGTGTTTACCCCGGTGACCCCGTGGCAATAAACAAATTTATAAGCTTCGACCTTCCCCTGCCATGCCCTGCCATGCCCTGCCATGCCCTGCCATGCCCTGCCCTGTGATGTTACTGTGTTTACCTCTTATTTGTTCCTCTGTGATATCGGTTGCCTGAAAATGGGACATTTTGAAAATGAATTTGTATCTTGATTAAATTTAGTCCCTACTTGTTGGTGCAAATTATTTTAACACAACTATAGTTAAAATATGAGGGCGTTAGAGCTTTGTTTGATTAAAACATGCTAAAAAAGCCACCTGTACAACTGTTGCCGTTTTTTGTGACTCATTTTTCTAACAAATTCATTGTTATTATCATTCAGTATTTAATTAAATTAAATTTTATCATTGATAAAATAAGTTCAAAGTTTAATGTGCCCCAAGCATTTGGCCGTTGAGTTTCAGTGATATAATCTGAATTTGAACCAAGTATATTTCTGTTAAATTCTTTTCATTTTTCTTTTTGTATTACGTAAAGGCTAAACCGCTATTGTCTAATAGCTTTTTTGTCACCATGAACCCCATTTCTCGTTATATTGCTGAGCTCGTTTTTATCAAGGGAATCACCTAAATGATTTATATGCAGTTTGGGAGCTTTCGGGCCAACCTATTTATTATAGCTCTTATTTGATGAAAAATGAAAATAAGGCACAAATGAAAAATGGTTATCACTACTGTTATAGTTTTGCCATACCTCCATTATTCTTGTTATAAAATCGTAGCTTAAGATATCGTAAATTTCCATAGCCCCAAGTGACAATTATTTCAACCAATAACAACTTATAAAACTTTTAACACATTTAGTGTTCAGAAATCGCCGTTGTGTCGTTTTGTGTGCAGGTGAATTTTTCAAAGTTGTCGCATACTAATCTTTAAATTTATATTCATAAATTGAAAACAAACAGTTTTTGCTTCTGATTAAAATGAAAAAGACCTTAGTATTGTGCATACATTGGCTGATTAAGAGAATGGAAAACTTACCATTTTGCTATAAGGTAGTGCAGGGTATCGATAACAAACGAAATATAAGTCTATTCTAGATGCCAAGAAGCCTTAAAAACCATTTAAATATGCGGTAGACAACTGGCAAGAATAAAAGACTTGTTTAATAATTTATAATTCAATCTTTTCAATTCTAGAAACCCAAATAACCATGTTTTCCTTATTTCGGTCGTGTAATTATCTTGTGTGGTGGCGCTTTCGGGAAAAGTAGCGATTATTGATTTACATTTTCGTAATGTAGAAATTTACTCAGCTTTTTCTAGAATGTGTCTAACAAAATGAAAAAAAAATAGAACTGTGTAGTTCTTTGTGTTTAGACATAAAGTATTTTAGAGACCAACTGAATTATTATAGTAAAATTATCTTATTTTTTTCAAATGAACATAAGTATTTCTTATAAATGCACACGATCTCGACTTCTATTATCGAAGTGGAGAAGTAAAAAAAAAACGGCGAATAAAATAAAACGGTGAATATGATGGAAAAACGCATCGCTGGGGGTCGAAGGGATCGAGTTACTCATTTACCATGTGGCGGCGGCTGTTACACAGCGCGTCGTTTCAAAGGTAGCAAGCTTTTGGGACAGAGGTCGCTGTAGGAGCGAAACCAAGGCAAATCATCCATATTGAAGTAGGGATATGTGCTTTATTTAGCACTAACAAGACATTGGACTTCATTTCGGAGTCAAATTATCCTACAGCCCGTGATCAATCTGTGTCAATCTGGCCCACCCCCCTTAACACATTGACCCCTGAACCGGCCTGTACCGGCTTTGGGAAGTACCCACAACCCAAAAAATTCATAAATTCAAAATAAACACAACAAGATGAAGATACTCAGGCATCAGTCTAAGGGATAAATGGTCTTGCAGATATGCATCCAACCAAGGTGTTGGCATCTACTCTTAAGCCAAATAATAGCACAGGTTCTTTGACAAATCTCAAATCGAACAAGGAGAGAAAACAGAATCACCCCTCTCAATAAAACGCTCAAAATACCACACAAGGGAGAGAGATCAGCAAACACAGCTCAAGACACAAATAGATACCTTTATTCTGATCCTCCAGGTACATTTCCTTGGCCTCAAAACACAATGCCCATTCCTTGAAGGATTGTACAACCACGAAAATATGTTTACGTATTGCAAAGCATTCTGGGAGATACAGGGGAAAATTCACGAGGGGAGGGCCAGTCAACACTCCTCTCCCCAAAGTCAGATGGTTTTTTATAAGTCTTTTCACCCCGAAGCCAAACGAATCAATTCCAGGCCATACAGACCCAGAATAGCAGTGTAAACAATTTTGGAATCAATTTGGTTCCAGAAAAGACAGCATTTAGGAGAGCTGTGGTGATTCATTAGAAAATTATTTTCTCATCCGGGCAAAGCCAAACAAGAAAAAATCATCATGAATCCACCTTTGCTTGCAAATATCCATAAGCAAAGCACTCAATTATGCCCCAAAAGACTTCATGATGTCCTGAGACACTCCCCTAATATGCTCATAGCTGTATTTTTGATGAAAAATACAAGCAACCATCAACTTGTGCTGGCTTCAGCACATCGACGAGGGATTAAAAGTGGGGACCGCAAAGCACTGTTGGAAAGCTTGGATACCGCTGACTAGGTGCAGCTGTGTTTGACTTTGACGGGCTGTATAAAACTCAGAATAGGGGGGGAGGTATCTGTTTTCAGTCTGTTTTTTGTAAATTCAGCTCCAAAAAAGCCAGGAGTCAATGGGTTAAAAGTTTAATAGTCTCCGTACACCACCAAGTAGAGCCCTTACCCGTTTAAGAAATGTTAGACCAAATTCACTACAGACATCCCAAGCTGACAATTTGTTTATAAAATTGTTGAATCGCTCTAGGAATGTGTGTTGTGAAATAAAAATGGATGTCTTATTTGAATTTGCCTTTATTTGATTTAGTTTTTTTTTCATGCATGCATAGAAGTGCATTCTTTATTGTGGCCTTTAATAAGGGGCCCAATAAAAAAGAAGACAAATATAAAATATATAGAAATACAAATAACAAACTATGAGATTGGGCTGTCTGTAAATTCATTAGATGTTTAAGGTTGATAGTCACAGTGACATTTGAGTTTCTAAATTTACCATAGGTCCTGAGGGAACCCATAAATACAGAGTCCATAAGAATAAGCCTATTGTGTGTTGTCAAAGCGATTCTTAACACTAAGATGTGGCTGATAGAACCTTTATTTATTCCAACAATAATTACCTATCAAATATACATATATAATTAAATATTCATAACTTTCAAACCATGCCAGTATGTGATGGCCATATTTACTTTGAGCCTTATGGTCGGTGGTTGCAAGACTAAGACCCCTTCGTCTAATAAGCCAGTTCAGAGTTTAGGAAATGGCGTGAGGGACTGTGCTCTTTCGGACCAAAAGAGCGATTTCAAAAAAGAGTTTGTATTGCGGTCTTGGAGAAAAATCCTGTCTACAAAATAGCTTTAAAAGATATGGTAAAATCATTCATTGCCCCACGTGAGGACTTTATTGCACTTATAGTGGGCAATTCAGGATGAATTAGGTTGAAAAGGTGTTTCTATTGAGCGATTTTCTGAGTACTCTGAGTCATTCCTTCACTCAAATACTGTAAAAGTTAATCGGCGAACTCTGAATTGGAATATAAAATGCATCGATAAAAGTGCCATTTCAATTTTTATGCCTTAAAATTCAAATCAATATTGTTCTTAGATGTTTAGCAAAAATGTTACTTGAATTTTGTGGACAAAAATCATTTCGTTTTTACCTGAGGTACCAAAGTTAATTGTTGTTGTGTGTTTTCATCCATGTTTTGCAAGCTGAAGTTGACCAAATTAGCTCACTGAGCGAAGTAAATCTATCTGTAAAAAAATTTATTGGGCTGTGTTCATAACAAAACGTGGTCGAAAATTAAAACAATAAGTGTGCAACACATGAATGTGTTTGGTTTTCCCATATCTTGTAAAACGGCTTTTTAGGGAAGATTTTTCTCCTTCTCCCCGCAGACAAACTCTTCTGCAAAATGGCTCATTTGGCCCGATTCTATCGATTTTACCCAGTCTCCCCGAGTCTTTTCTTAAACCCTGAACTGGCTTATAACCACCGAGTGGTGGATATAACCTGACCCTATTCCTTTTTAACTAATGGCAATGCAGCTGTACACTTGCTGACAATGGTGCACTCAAACAGTTTCCTCTGGAACGGGCATATTCTGAATAAGTTTCTGTATTCGTTGTAATATAATAACATTGCTGGATCTACAACTTTCCTGATTATACGGCGGTTCAATACACAGTACACCAAGAACACAAACCAGCTCATCTTTAACAGTAACCGACAGTCTATTTTTCTCCAACCATCGGACAACATTTGATTTTCTCTTCTCTAAATCGTGTCCATTCGCTTCAAGTTGTCTGTAGGGATATAACTTCTCGAAGTCAGGCTTCTGGTATTCTAGCTCTTGCTGTATTTCCATATGTTTGATAGCATGTCCGAGAACCACTGAATTACTCCAGGCCCCTTCGGTATTTTGTGACAGGATTACAGACTTTGAAACAGGATCCACACAAAACACCCATCCTGCGATAGTCCTGTTATCTGAAAGCAGTATTTTCACGGGTTTTTCGGTAAAATTTGTAAAGGTTTCTAGAGAAATATCAAGCCAGTTGCAATGTTCAATGTCTGCCGCCATATTGTAAACGTATTGAAACTGGGCTTCCTGCGTATTTTACTCCTCTACTGGCATCTTGGGCACCCTGTGGTGGGTTATTCTCACACCGGTTCCTTTCCGCGAGGTCTATAAAATTCCGCGATTGAGATGCCGATTTCGCTACACGCGACATTATTTGTTTGATTTTGGGGAATTGAAACTGACAATCTACCTTATGAGCATTGCTAAAGTGAAGTGTGTGCGAGGATGATGACGAGGATGATGGACTGGTATGGCCAGCCAAGGTCAAAAGTGTAATGACTTTCATCAAGAGACATCATGGTCTCTTGCTTTCATTAAGTGGTCGAGTCAAAAGTGTAATGACTTTCATCAAGAGACATCATGGTCTCTTGCTTTCATTAAGTGATCGAGTTTCAGTAAATGGTCGAGTTTTGCAATCGAAGGTCTAACTGACGAAATTATTAATCGAGCTTTGGCAATAGCAGTTCGAGTTTTGAGATTACCAAAGTATATGCCAATTCACCCCCCCCCCCCCCCCCCCACACACACACACCGCAATATGTGGGCCTTTGGTTGGGATTAAGCACCTATTTAGCAGCTCTTTTCGTCCCCACTAGGGGGGGGGGGGGGGGGATTACCTTAATTTGTCACTCCCCTCTATGCAGCGCCGGCCCTCTTGAGCCGGAGATTCGCCTTCAAAAAACAAGATGACGGTCAGTTATCCAGCGGCAAAGGGGGATCTCTTCTTCAAGTTTTCCCCATCTCTTTCTGAGAGAATAAACGAACCATGAAAAATTAAAAAAATAAATAAATAAAGGATAGCCTATAGAAGGAAAACTCTTACTTGCACTTATCTAAGACTGGAGACGCTCAGCATGTCACAGGTGCTAGCTATTGAGTAAGCGTGATGCATAAGCACGATTCACGCAATTCAGGCATCACGGCGATTTTGCATGTCTGCTAGGCAAAGCAGAAAATCGGTGAGATTCAGTCAGAATTTCCTTCGTCAAAACATAGTAGAAATATTGAGCCTATAAATAAAATGATGATATAGAACTTTAGCTACTAGCAAAGAATCCTTTCAGAAATCGTCCGAGTATAATAGCTCTAACCCAGGAAGTAAGCGAGATATTTGAACATTTAATATTTCTCATGTTCCTTTTCTCATGATTTGTATTAGAAAATTGTAATACAAATGCTTGATTTCAAGAGAACTTTTAGCCACCAGATTTCCTATCTTGAAGTTGCAATTTTCGCTTGGTGGATACGAGCCACGACTTTGCTGTAATCTGAGTGTGGATTCTGACTGAATGTCACTTTTTTCAGGTGCTTTCCCTACCCGTCAAAATGGCGGTGATAAGGCCTATTATCCTTTTCACGATTCAGGATAAAAAAAACCGTTCACGGATCACGAAAATATGATCACTAAAGTTCCCAGGGGGTATGACATTTTTCTCAATGTTTTACCCCACAGGTGGGGCATAAAATATACTTTGACTGGTGCATAACAGTCGAGTACGAGAATTTGCTAATTCAGTTTTGGCAACCGATAGTCGAAGTTGATCGATTATAGCTCGAGTTTCAGAGAACGCTTAGCGAACGGAAAGAGATGAAAACGTCAGCTGACCTCCTTTAGTGTACATTTGCGAACACAAGATATCGATGCGATATTGATTTCTTGTCGATCCGATATCGATTACAAGTTCATTTTGGCTTGCCATAAATTTGAGAACTATTAGACACATAAAAAAAGCATTTTAAACGGATAGTATTTCACCAAAAGGTTTTGTGTGTACTCACAAAATTTTCGCGAAATTAAATTGACGCATTTGATGCTTTTCCTTCCTTGACTCTTGGTTAAGAGAGTGGTGGACCCCCTGGGGGACTCCTATAAAAACAGACGGGGATGATCGTCGGCAAAATCAGTTTTAGCCGTAAGGGATGGAACTTTGAGTGTGGTCAACAGAAATTCTTAACCCTAAGAGATGCAAATTGGGTTTGGTCAAAAGAATTTTTAACCCTGGAGAGATAGCAGAATCGGAAAAATCCTTCAACAATCGCTAAGGGATAGCAGTTGGTCGAAATTTTATACCCTAAAAGATAGGACGAGTTCCCTCCCCCCCACGGGGAATGGTTCCTTGCGCGCGAGGATGCATACCTCCTGTGTGTTTTAACAAAGCCTTACAAGCACTTAATACAAATAAAATATCGTTTATTACTTCGAAAGCTAAATCATTCTTCGAGCAGGTCAGTTTTTTGCTGCTAATTTACATTCATAAGTTTTACTTTGAAAGTTGGCCATTCCTTCCCAAATTAGCCTTGCAATTCGAATTCGATAATTTCTGTTGGCAAATACTTTCACTGGTATGCGCTCTGTGTTTTCCGGAGGGCTTTTGACTTTGCTCTCTGCACCTTGAACCGGCGTTGACATACCAAGGCTTGTCATGTTACCTTGAACCGGCGTTGACATACCAGGGCTAGTAATGTTAGCTTGAACCGGCGTTGACATACCAGGGCTATACATGTTACCTTGGACAGACGTTGACATACTAGGCTTTGTAATCGTACTGATAAGGGCCGGTGCCTCAAATGTCTCCGATTCTTTTTTCTTCAACCCAAAACGCAAAAGAGCAAGCTGCTCATGCGCGGCTTCAAGCTGCCGCTGCAAATTTGGCAAAGTTACATCCCTTTCTAAACTTATTCCAACCGGTTGTGTGTCGTCTTGTGGGCTCAAGCTTGAATCTTGCTTCTTTTCGCCCCGATAAACACGATCCTTGTATTTCTGAAGCTTACAGTTGAGCAAGTCCATTTCTGAGACGCGCTTTTGGAGTTCTTCAATATTTCTATCGCTTTCACTACTCAACGTGGCATTAAGTTCCCTCTCTTGCTGCAACATGTTTCTTAACCACTCTGTCTCTTGTTTAAAACTTTCCTCCAAAGCGCATCTTCCATCGAATACATCCTGCAAACTCTCTTCTAGCTCACTGACTCTGAATTCCAAAAAGTTGGATCGACTTTGCTCATTTACAAGCTGTTCCTTCAAAGCCTCTAGGCAGCGTATCTGCAGTTCTGCCTCTTTATCCAAAGAATACCCGTCAATCTGATTTTGAGCTTGTTCAACTTCTTCAAGCACCTCTTGTGATCCCGGATCTTCACTCGTGCTAGCAATTTTAAGTTCATCGAGCTCAAATTCCAGCGCTGCTATCTGTTCCTGCAGAGCGTTACAACTGTTTTTCAATTCTGTGTTTTTGGTTCTTTCATCTTCAAATAGACTTTCGGCAGTTTTTCGTTTGTTTTTTTCATTGTGGTAGTTTTCCGTCATGGCAGAGAGTTTGACATCTTTGAGTTCTAGCGACGCTTGTAACTGCAGGATTTTGCTCTGTTGTGCCTCCGCTAGAGTCTTTACTTCACAACGTGGATTCTGTATTGCTTGAGAAATCAGCTCCATACTATTACAATGGACGCAAGACCACTAGTCCACTCTTCTTTGTTTTAGTTCAGCATTGTGATTACATTTCGCGTGCTTTCATCATCACAACATTTCGTTACGCGCGTGCATTGATTACATGAGCAGCAGGTCTGATGAGCGCGCGCATATCGTTGGCACCTTTCGAAGCGCGAAATACTCGACATGGAAACCTACTAGGTTTGGTTCAAGCTTAAAAAGCGCGCGCTGCATTCTGGAAGCTGTGGTACATTGCTATGGTAATGTGCAAGCTGGAATGGCCTTTTTCTCAATAGGGTAGGATCTGCTAGCCAGTTCAATTAAAAAAAAAAAAAAAAAGAACAACAGGAAACCTAGAAAGCTAGGGGGGGAGGTGACTCTCCATAAAAGTGGACGTAGGTGATCGTCCTATTTTTTTAATAAGGTATAAAACTAATCAACTCATGCGCTGCTTACCAAATGCTATCCCTTAAGGGGTGTTGTGATTTTTCCGTTTTTCCGGGGTGTTATCCTATGCTAACAGTGAGGATCATGAAGCATGGGAATAAGAAGATCATAAGGATTCATGTGGAATTCTCCAGGCTAGCTTCCGCCTCTCCGTGACTCTCGGGAAACACGTGGTATAGCTCTTTTAAACGGCAAAAATAACAAAATTAAAAAAATATCCACTCCTTCCACTTAGAAACCTTAAAGCCGCATTGTCATCAGTTTACTTTCGGAGGTCCGACGGAAACCTCAACCGTTAAAAGACAAACGAATCTATTAGAATCCGAAATATTTAACAGGCCATCCGCTCTAAATTATCAAACACATCCTCAAAGAAACTTTCAATAGACACACTGCTTTCAATATTTTGAAATATTTTTCGCGTTTTCCGTTAAAAATCATCGGATATTGTTAGGTAATCGACCGGAAGTAAACTGGTGACAATGCGGCTTTAAGCTTTAAGATTACCCAGCCTAAAGATCACAGACCAAACAGGGAAATATCATTATTGTTTGTTCTTTATTTGTCAATGTACGATGCTGCTTTTTTATGAGCGCTATACTATTTACAACTTTTTTAAAAGCCAAAAATATCTAACAAGCTTTTAGAGCTGTAAAAAAATTATCCTAAGATAAAATATTTTTTTGTTTACATGGAGAAGTCCCATTTTCTACTTGTCATTTTACGGTTAAAGAGTTAACCTGATTGAGAACTCCAGTTTAATCTGTCATAACTTGAATTTTCTACTTTATATTCAACATCAATTTCAACATCAAACTTTTCGAATCTGATATCAAATCCTTTGTAACTATTTATTTTTCGTAATTAGTCCAAACATTTTTTTAGCTATTGGTCTGTATGTCTGCTATTTGACTGTGTGTAGATTGTCATTATGTCTTTAAATGAATAAATAAAATTGTTACTGTTCAGTTTACATCGATAAACGTAATATATCAATGCAATAAATCTACCACTGAGCTACGAAATACTTTGGAGAGCTCGCAAAAGATTGTGGATTTCAGCAGCTTGAACTCTAACAGGATCACGTGACGTTATAACAAGCTCAATGATTCTTTGGGTTTACGCAAATTATCAGTTCAGTCCCAGTGGAACCTCTATCTAAGTACTTCATCAGTGGCCTGGCACGACGTGTGGCTATTCTGTACTTTTTCGTAAAACGCGTGGTTAATGACACGCCCACTCTTGTGCTCAATCCTCTCCAGCACGTTGGCGGTTAGCGCCTCCCACACAATCATCGTTGACTTATAAACAATACGAGCTCCCATACCTCCATCCTCGTTGTCAACGCTACTTCCGCTTTTCAGCTTAGGAGCAGATAGGCTTCGCTTGCGAGTCTTAGCGCGGGCCTCCTCATTTTTGCGGATAACCATTTCATCTTGAACCTCGTGGACCCTCTCGGGGGTCAACGGGCACACTATGGGGTTACTAGTACCCAGCCCATCCCCGCGTAGACCCTTTCCTGTGCTGACGACAAAGCACTGTTCCGTGCCATACGGACCAGGGCCAGTGCACAATGACAGGGTGCGCACTTCCTGGAATGGGCGGAACCAAGTGATGAGGCGTGCCTCTTCCGATTTGCAAATCAGGATGTGACCACTGCCCGTACCGACCCAGACAGTGTCCAGTGCAGGCGCCAGGCAGACTATGTCCGCGTCCCTCTCCTGGATAGTAAGCCCGCCTGAGGAGATCCCCTGAATAACAGCTGAGCAGTCAAGGTCGAATATTCTCTGCCTCGTCTCCAGGCACCACTTGGTAAGCACACAGCGACACGTTGTCCAGACATGAAGACCGTCGAAAGAAACAGTTAAATTGCTCATCTGAGTCTGGGGGCTCTCCTCAAAGCCCTCAATCCCCCCGTACCACATGGACTCCATGTCAAATGCCTCCATCTCGCAAGCTTTGGTGAAATACGTATAGACGTACTTGCTAGAGGATACCCATAACCTGTCCCCAACGGCGATCAGGGACAAGATTCGGTGGCGCTCAACTTTAATGTTGACATCTGATCGTCTGTTCTCGTGTTTCTTTACGTCCTTTCTTTGCACGATTCTGACCACGCCTTCATTCATACCAACAAATAGGTACTTCCCATCGGAGGACAAACAAGTAATGTTCTCGTTAAACCTGATGCTCCATAGCAGCTTATATTTAGCTCCTGTAGAGTATGCGTTGATAAAATTATCGCTTCCTCGAAAAGCAATCAACATCTGATCTCCTACGAGATGCATACACTGCACCTTGAAGGCGTCGATGGTTTCCTGAAATGTATCTACTGAGAATGTGTGCTTTAAAGCGAGATGATCGTAGTCAAAAACCAACACGGTGTTCCCAGTGTGATCAAAGCAAGCAATCCAGATTTCCTTGGCATTCGGTACCACGCAGGCATGCCTGACTGATTGCTCCGATGGAACATGCATCTTCCCGAGGACAAGCTGGAAGGCGGGCATCTTGACTTGCTGAGTAATATCTCCTGACTTTGGTCGCCTAGTTGGTTTGCTGACCCAGCACTCAAGCATAAGCTCAGTCAAGGACGGTAGCCCGTAGAATGCGACGGGACAATCTCTCCACTTGGGTCTTTCACCATTCACCACCGCTTGGTTTATTTCAGGTTCGCGTTTCAGCTCCGTAAACGGTAGTTTTCGAGTGATGATCTGGTAGAGCAAAATAGCGTACGAGTAGATGTCTACCTGCTCGGTGTATTCCCTCTTTTCGACGTCAAGCATCTCAGGAGCATGGTTACCCGACGTTCCCTTCATGGATATCAAGCCAGCAGATGTAGCGAAGTTTGCTGTCCCAAAGTCAATAAGCTTGACGTACAGGTCATCCCCTTCGTTAAGAGACCATACCAGAATGTTTTCTGGTTTTAAGTCACGGTAGATTACTCCAAGTGTGTGTAGATACGCAAGGGCGTCCGCAATCTGGTAAGCAATACGAAACAACACAATCCTGTGGATCGGAATCGGGCTGGACAGTGATTCCGACAGGTTTCCTTTCTCTGCGAGTTCAAGAACGAGACAGAGAGGTCGTAGAGACACCCCAATGATGTTGATCAAGTAAGGGTGCTGCCGGACTCGGCGTAGCACATTCAATTCCTTGCGCGCCTCGAAATAATGTCTCAAAGGATCAATTTCATCATCGCATTTGTCAAAGAACTTAATGGCAACAGGCTGACCGCGACATTCCCCACGCACAACAACTTTACCGAACCCCCCGCTTCCAATTAGATTAGATTCCGTGTTTTCGTATTTGATTTCCTCTGTGGAGAGCAGTAGATCCGGGTCTACATCGTGGAGCATAATGTCTGGGGCAACAAGGTGGAGATTCAGCTCTACTTCAGGGTGATTGGGGCAGGGAATAGAGTCCGAAATTGAGCTCTGGGCTTGGCACTGCACAAAAGGGAACATTGTAGGCGTGGTTCCTAGTCGCTCGCAAACTGTACACGGTATCGCTTGCCGTACTTTGAGCTCTCTGCCATCCGTGAATGAGAGATCGGGATACCATTCACGGATCAATGTATCGATGTGATCAACGACGTAGCTCAGTATTCTTCTGCCGAGGCGGTTTGGGCTGACCTCAGTGACGATTAGTTCACGGCTTTTGTCTTGCGGATCACCAATGTGGGACACTTTTACAAACAAATTCGTATCTTGGTGACTCAAGCACACCCCTGATCGCCAGCAACGCAGAAAATGCCTGTCAATCAATGTCGGTAAATCACTTGGTAGCTCAGGAATAGAGCCGGCCTGGTGTTCTTTCAGGCATGGACAGTTTGGCTCATGTACTGGACATTCCAAGAAATCTAAAATCCGAGAGCGTCTTGTTGAATTTTCCTGGACAACACCTTCTGCACTCGATGCTTCCTCGACGTTTTCTTCGATATTGGATGATGCGTTTCTTTCTTCGAAATCAAGTTGCTGTGGATGAAGACCCTCTTTTTCACGGCTGTTTTCTGGCAGAAATACCTCGTCCTGGCTAGGCGTAGGAGAGAGAACTCCTTTCACTGATTCACTTGCTGTAGAGGGAACCTTCGATTCAATTTCCTGCTCGCCATTCGAAGAACTTGTTGAAAGAAGCGAACTATCATCTTCGGATGATCCTGGCTGTTGATGGAATCGATCTCCAGATGCTATTGTATTCGATGTCCCGAATCCCACATGGGGACACGAGGATGGCGCGTCTTGGTGAGAGAAAATTCTAGCTTGATCACGGCTTTCAAATGAGGTCCCTCGATCTGAAAGTGATGTAGATACATTTCCTACGCTCCGAACCACAGCCTCGTGGTGGTAACCGTTTAGCGATGCTGAAAGCGGGCTGACAGCTGGAGACCCAATCTCCTTTCGTTGGGGTAAATGCTTTGGTAACGAGTTTGATGTGCTCTTTTTTAAACGGGCAGACCTGTTTTGTTTGAGACCAGCTTGTAGCTCTCCTGAAGTGAAGGACTGGGAAAGTGGTTTCCTTTTCCTTCCCGACGCAGCTCGCTTTTCAACAAATCGCTTAGCATAGCCATTTTGTCGGATAACTTGTATTCTATACGGGGTCCCAGAGTCTTTTGAATTGAAACTTGACTCTTCATAGTCCTCGTAGTCATCACTACAGTCCTCATCACTACTGGAATCTTCACCATTTTTTGTGATCCCGCTAAACCACACACCATTTATATAAACGCCGTCGACGTCTTCTTCAAGAACGTACCTCGCATACGGGTCCAGCCCATCAGTCACTTCATTGCGGTTTTCGTCCCCAGTGCAATTTTCAGGGTCCTCGTGGGCGTTGACGTCCTCTGTGGCTACATTGTCACTTGTCTCACTGATTTCTTCTTCGATTGGCTCATCACTTGTCAAACGACACTTGCAGCAGCACGGATCCAAATCATAAGGAGTCCGAAGCATAGAGGCAGGACTGCCTGGCGATGGCACAGGCGTGCAACCAGAAACCACCATGTCCCTTGTGTAGTACAAAAACCTTGCAATAAAACGGTCCCAGAAACCGTACGGCATAAAAGGAAGTGAATGAAATCGTTTGACGGTTATGTAGCGAAGATCTGCACTAGTGGCATCTTTTGGTGTTTCCTCAGGTAGCTTTGATGGAACCAGCAGCCGGTTCTCGTCCAGAGAACAAGCAATTTGAAATCGATTGAGTAGTCGTACAAACTGTGTGTAGTATTCGTAGGGAAACGTTTCGTCTCTGAATATGAATTCAAACTTGTCCTTTGACAGAATTCCTTCTTTGAAGTGGGGGTTGGCTATCGGTAGAGTGACGATCCGGGCCATCAGGTCGCAAAGCCAGGCCGGATCAATGAAGTAATAATCTTGAAGATCTTGGTTTGGGTCATCATAGTGCATAACGATGCCTGAAAAATGAGAGAAAATTAGCGAACAAAAGAAGGGATGACGCTACACCATAAATCTTGTATCGGATTTAGAATATCCCAAAGAGGGGACACCATATAAACAAATGGTGGAAGTTTTTTTATTCCATATATTTTTTCATAAATATCAAGCCAAAAGGGGGAGAAGCGACATATCCTTTCCCCACCCTCTTACCTCGCTCGTGGAGGAATTTAGTGATTTCCTTGACGTCGTCTGGATCCTCAATATCGAGTGCATCGCTTCGGGTAGTGTCAGTGACTAACGCTTCGAATTCCGCCCTGTGTATAAAGGGAAGCTTCTTCTCAGCCTTCAGCTCCTCTCGCTTCTTAGCGATGAGTTCTTCCACAGTAAAGTAGCTGTGAGGTATGGGCTCACCCATGACTGGAACCTAGAGAGCAAATAGAAGCGTGAGCGTCCTAGTCAAGCCACAACACTGGTTTTAAAACGGGTTATAAATCGAAAGGTTACTATAATGGTGGACGGTAGTGGCAAAGAATAATGTAATGTCAATGAAAATTCAAAGCCATAGCAATTACCTGGTTTGGGCCACTCTTCAGAAGGCTTGAAGCTATGTCATAAATTTTGTTTCTTAGGTCATCAATCCCTGTCCGAGTAGACAAAGTTCAATAAAATAATTTGTTATGGAATAAGGAGAGAAGGGGAATCAGGCAAAGTCCATTTTAGGCTTTTTTTAGTATTCTGAGAACGCTTGCCAACGATTCCTAGAATGCTAAAACCGCTTCTCACTTTCAATCAAATTTTGAACGGAACACATTTTATACCCTCTGATTTATCAGCGCTATGCAGTGAGAGATATCTTTATTGGAAGTTATCAATCAAGACAGTAAAAGGATTTTTACTGACAAAAGCCAAAGAGTATGGATCTTTTATATACATTCAAGAACCTTCACCTTCTCTGGATTCCAAACCGCAGCTTACTTCTTTGATGGCCTTAACACAAATTCGGTTGTACTTTGGAAGCTCGCACAGTTCGACCACCACATTGTGCATATGGGAGACATAATCTTCCCCGTAATCTGAGATGTTGCTCTTTATTCTGTCAAGGTGGGTGCCGACGATTACGAGGGAGGAGCCAGGTGCACGTGCTGATATGGTGTCCAGCCACCCCTCTAGCCTGGCCGCGCCCTCCTCTCCTTCCTCTAGGTTCCAGACAAGGATGTAGAGGGACAGGGTGGAGATGAAACACTGATGTGTGGCGTAGTAGTCCTCCTGGCCGCCGAAATCCCAAATCTTGAAAATAAACTCTCGGTGAAGGAAGTCTTTCTTGAGACGAAATTCTTCCATACTGATTCCTGAGAAATAGGGAAAAAAAGAACAATGCATAGTTATAACCCTTATTTATCAAGCATTTAACAGCACCAATTTTAGAAGAACGACTCTCTCCACGAATGAGGACTGAAAGCCATTATCTTAATCTTTATAAGCTTGACAAGAGTTATATATATTGAACCAAACTGATGAACAGCCTTGTGTCAAGGGGGAACGGAGAAGGGCAAACACAACAGGCCAGACATTTACAGTGCAACCAGTACAAACGTGAACACCTAAAATGTGTGGAATGTTAATTGTCCTCTGACGAATCAGACGCGAAAATTGGGACGCCGAGACTTGTTGAGACATGTTTCTAGTTAACTGTTTGAATATCTCGCAAGTGATTGGTCGGACAAACATTCCATACATATTTCCGGTGTTCACGGTTTTACTGGTTGCACTTTAAAATGGAGGCGGGCTTTTTAAAAAAGAAGGAAAAGAAACGAACCATGAAATAGAACGTACGAGCTAGACAGCAGAGAGCAATCCACGCAAAAACAATGTAAGCCAATAGAGAAAATAGTTTTTTTCATCGCTTTCAACGCCCCTGTGGTAGTTTACCATTTGTCGCGCTGTTTATGAAGTATGTGTTATCCAACATCAGTCGGTGCATCAAGGTGGTCTTCCCTTGCGCTTCCCGCCCAACAAGCATCAGCTTCATAGAATAATAGCCTCGTGCGGAGCGAAGCTTCGCCCGGAGGTACATTATCGTCTTGACCCCATTCCTCTTAATCTCCTCTGGGGGGTCTGTGACCTGGGAACAGACAAAATCTTTTTGAAGCCCCCATAAGGCGCCATTTACCAATTAAACAGTAGAGAAGGATGTGCGAGAAATCGGCAATTGTTTTCAGGTTCTCCTACTGAAATGTTTATTTCAAGCCCCTTATCCTCCAGTGAATTTGATTTAAATTTAATTTAAAGACTTCATAAGCGAACCCATAGAAAGGAGCTACAATACAGGTACATGCAAAACGGAATAAAAGAACATGTTACAGCACCCTTAGACCCACCCTAACCCTTCTTCCTTTTGCCGGGAGAACAACAATGCTTGGGGAACCAAACATGTAACCCTGACACGCCCCGTATACCCATGCAACTTTACATTGTTTGCATAGTATAAGTAGAAAGACTACCGACAAGCTGTAGAAAAAAACTAGATGGTCAGCGTAGGCGTGGTGCGAACAAGCCATAATTCAACACAAGGTTGAAAAAGTATGGTGAACGGCTCTGTTAAACAAAGTAGTTGTGCTGACGTTTTGAGCGTTAGCCCTTCGTCGGAGCATAAGAGACTGCTTCGGATAGGGGGGTATATTAAGTAAAGTGTGCGACTTGCAAACTTCTTAACCATTTAAAATGTCGCTAGACAAACGGTGAACTGCTAGAGATGTCACCTCTAATGATTGCCACCATCAATAAAATAAAGTGGTATATCTCTTTACCTGTTCCAGGTTATCAAGACGCAGAGTAGATATCTTAGTAAGCTTTCCCATCTTTTCTGGGAGACGTGTTAGACGGTTGTTATCCGAGAGATCCAATATCTCCAGCGTCAGTAGCTCGCACACACACGCCGGCACTTCGTACAGCCTGTTACGAGCCAAGTACAAGTTTACCAATTTTGCCGAAGCCATGCTATCTGGAAGGGTCTCAAGTAGGTTACCACTTAAGTACAATGTCTTAAGCACAGGCGACCACTCTTTACGCGGAAGGTCAGTTAACTCGTTATCAGAAAGATCCAGGTACTTTAGGCAAGTCATTTTGAGCAGGCCACTCGGGATCTTTCGAAGTTTGTTCTTCTGAAGATCAAGACGACATAGCCTATCAAGGTCGACGATGCTGTTGGAGATGCCAGCCAGCAAGTTCGAAGAGAGAACCAGCTTTTCAGGCCAGCGAATTTTCTTCAGAAGTGAAGAATCCAGTTCTCTCAAGCCTAGCTTCCTCCAGTCAATCTCTTTGGAGTCCTTGTTGCAGTTGAAGCAGAGAAGTAGCACTTTGGCCACTTCTTTGTATTCATTGTATAAGGCAAGCTGCAGAGGGACTGCGACTTGGAAATCGTCTGCTTTGTAGTACGCCCTAAAACAGGACAAACATTTAATGGAGCCTTGATATAACGGACCTTTATTAGACGGACAACCTCTATAAAAATCTATAAAAATTTAGAAAGTAGCTAGATCTCCCTCATCATTAATGCATGAGGGAAATTTAGAACCTATTGTTTTCGAGGGAATTTCGTTAGTAATCCTCCCTCAGGAAACAAAAGAAACCGAGGTGATCATGGTATTATATAAAAAACATCAGGCAAACACTTCCATATAGCGGAAACATATTTTCGGCCCGAGCGTGTCCATTATATTGAGGCTCCACTGTTATCTACTGATCTTTTTACATCAGCAGCTTAAATGGGAAGTGCCCGTGAGGGAGGATTTTTTCAGAGGGGGGCGTTTGTTAGCGAGGGGCGTTCAATACAAACTTGTAAGTTTAGGGGGGAGTTCTTCAGATAGGGGGCGTTTATTACATCATTTACAGTACGTCTTCATGTTCAATACCCTCTACCGTGGGGAGCACACATGCCTAAATAAGGACCTAGCTTTCAAAAATAACGCTAAGATAAATATGGCGTGGATGACACAAAGAATTACCTATACAGATGTTGTGTCGGTACTACAGACTAAATATAATATAGCTTTTAACCCAATAAATGTAGTGCATCTGTCAAGAAGGGAAAGGGGGGAGGGGGCGGCAAGACGGCTGTTTGTAAACCACCCCCCTCCCTTACATGACACACCCACCTGATGCTGTTGATAAGAGGATGTATTTGCTGGCTAAAGGGCATCTGCTGGCGCGCTGCATCTTTCTCCTCCTGGACAAGGGGGACTTCAAGCAGGTACTTGAGCAACTTAAGGAGGTTGTTTTGAGCGGCATAACAAACCAGGAGTACAGACAGAGCCTGAGGGTATTGAAATTGTTGCATAGTTATGTTCCATCATACAGAACAACACAATATGTTGTCTACAAACCTGCTAATATGTACTACATATGTGAATGAGTCTAACTAGTCTAAGATCTGCAGTTAAACATGAACGCTCACTATAAAAGGAATAGCTCAGCCCCCTTTTTCGCAAGCTCTCGCACAAGTTGTCGTAATTCAAAGCTAGACTTCATTGAGTGCGGACCTCTGAAACTGCCAGAAGAAAACATAGCAAAAAGTAAAGTTGTACAACAAACTATGACAACTTAAAAATACAAGAGAATGTTAAAGAACTATCAGGCATAATTAGGAATGTGTTTGGAGCCAATTCTCTACAAAAACAATAACAAAAATTGTCATTGAGACAACACAACATGCGATCGTTTGAGTTAAAAAACAGATTTGCAAAATTCGTCACCTCAAAACCTAGCTAGTCATCCCTTATTTTTTGTTTTGTTACAACAAAAGGCTAGTAAATAGACTGTTATTACTTTAATTGTGTGTTTTTAGCCAATTTTGATCTCTATTATAGCTTTCTGGCTTCTCTCTTCGGAGCTCTGCACTCAGTGAAGTTAAATGACGAGTGACAGCTTGCCTAAGGCAAGCCCCTTTTATAGTGCGCATTCATGCTTAATCAATGAACACAGCAAACAGTGCCGTAGCAATACACGTATGATAGTGGGGGGGGGGGGGATAAAGTAACATTAGCAAATATTGGAGGGCACTTCTATTCCCCACTAGTCATTTCTTTATAGTTTACAAAAGCCTAATGAGCTTTTCATGACCAAGAGCTATGTCCAGGCTGACCTTCCCTACCACTTTATCAAGGGACAAGGGGATCCTGCAGAGGACCTGCCATCTGCCATGGCCGATTGCCAAGTGTGGCAAACTGTTGTGCGAGACATCACAGTCGAGGAAGATGATGCTGATGTCCAGGTGAAAACTTTGGCGGTTACTTACTGGTATAAAATGAAGCTTTACAGTCACAAGCATACAATTCCGCTCTTCAAATCTGAGTCTCCTAGAAACACCAGCAATAGCAATGGAGTTGATAGCATTGACATGGCCCATTTTGCATCCTTCACATAAAGCCTCCTGCAGGCAAGTGTCTGTGATATCTCTATCAGTAATAGACTGTAGGATTTCCTTTAGGTGGGGATTATTCTCTCGAGCTAGTTTCTTGATTTCTATAAAAAAGAGAATATTTTCAAGTTTCAGCACTCTGAAGCTATGTATGGATTATTTCTGATCGTGAAAAGCATAGTGTGACAACTTCATCTCTTGTTATATTGTTGTTGACAAAACGCTAGCTTCATTATTGTTTTAAACATGGTGAGAGTATGGTAGGGGAGGTATAGTGACTAAAGTAAGAAAAGAAATAAACCTGATTTATATAATGCCATTCCCTGAAGCTTTGTGGCAATTTTTGTGTAAGATTTTGTAACTGAGGATAACAAGCTTCTAGTAAGCTCACATGTTCAACAAGTCAAATTCAGGGCCAAGAAACAGAAAAATACTATCCATGTCTCAACCAGGAATTGAACCTGTTTTAGGAAAGGTGAGATGCCCCTATGCTGATGCGCTAGCACACTGGGCCTCACGTGATCCAGATCTTAAACTTGACATCCTTAGTAAGAGATCTCAACATAGCACCTATGTTGACATCACAGCCAAGGCAGTTAAATAGAGCAAGGAAATGCAGCCATCTTAGGAACCATTAACAACAAATTGAAAATAGTGGTGTCAAATGCAATTTTGTTGTGCTTCGTTCTTTTTATTATCACTTTTTGGGCCAAATCATAGCCTGGTGAAGATTTGGATAGGGTGAATTGGAATGTTTCAAAAAATACAACTGGAAGAATTTAAAGATACCTAAAAGAAATGGTCAACTAAAAAAGAACAGAGACTATAGACTGTGCAAATACGTGCACCTTTTAATGTGCTCATGCTTTATTTCAAGAAATTTGGGGCAGTTATTATTACCTTTGACCATGTACACTCTTGGTAATTTTTTCGTTTTTGACTCATAGATAATTACTTACACCCTCACCCTCGTGAGATCTATAAGTAGATTTGTTTGTGAGAGCTTTCTATACGGCAAACACCTGCAAGGTTAAACCCACCACTTCCCCAAAAAATTCTCAAGCCTTGAGATTTTCGGAGGTTGACAGGTATGGTCTTTAGAAATTTTTCACTGGGGAAGTCAGTGCTCTACTATAGACACCTCTCCAAGTGCCATTTGAACTAAGACATATTCTACATACAATTCTACTCACAACTCCAGCATCCAGATAATTGTTGGCCAGACTTTTTTCAACACTCATTCAACTTGATTTTACCTTCACTTTTCAGAATTCTTGCAGCTGGCTTACACCTATGAATGACTGCAGTTTCAAAAGGAGTCTTCCCAAACCCATCCTGCACTGAGATGTCTGCATCGTTGCGCAGCAATTCTTTAACACAGTCAACAAAGTTCATAGATGCAGCAAGATGTAGAGGGGTATAACCTCCATTGGCAGGGGCATTTGCATCTGCTCCATACCAAAGAAGGAGGGCAACACAGTCGGCATGTCCACGGCTGGTGGCTTGATGCAGAGGAGTATATCCAAGAAAGCCAGCATGCTCTTCTAAAATTTGAGTATTGTTGAGGTTTCCAAGATATTGTTTTAGTTCAAGGACTTGTCCTTTGCTGCAGATATCGTGAAGATCGCCTATTTTCTGGGCTTGCATGTTTAGCCTAAAATGATAACATGGTAACAATGGTGAGAAAAATCTGACAGTTGGTTAACAGTGGTGTAAAATGACTCACTCTAATAAAGAAGTGCCAGGAAAGGTAGCCTGAAACAATAGGGTGCAATAAAGCTTTCCTATGTTTCCAAAGTCTTCTCTGAGAGCTGAAGTCACCATCACTTTGTTTTCAGACATTTTACAGAAAAAAAGAAGAAGAGGCCAAGAAAATGTTGGAAAGATATTTTCGTATTTTCCTATATTTAACTGATTAATGCTGTTTTTGATGCTTATATGGTATTTTTTTTCTGTTGTGATTATTAGGTCATGCTTTTTTGAGATTGATCACATTACCAAAACAAACCAAAAGCGATCACGCGGGGACCGCATCAAATAACAGATGATGATTCGTAAGGTATTCCCACACACTACAAAAAGTATGCTTGACTTCCCTGATAAATAATAAATAATTTGCTATAAGAATATCAATCATTTATAGCGAATTTACAACATCGCATCTGTTTTATTACAGTCATAGGATGAGCGTGCCTAGTTTCAGGGTTGAGAAATTTTCAAAACATAAGTCATGTGGTGGCCACTGATCTTGCGAATATGTTTATGAATTCAAAATATTTCAACCTACTATTGAAGGGTAATTGATAACATAGCAAAACTTACCACTATCAGGGCATTCTACAGTCGCTTTGGTGGTCCTTTAGATGGTCACATGTAGGCAGAACGGTAATTTCTTTTGAGCTTATCACATCTCTTTCACCCGTCCGACAGAACGAGTAATCCGACTTCAAATGTCCATGCGATTGTACTCATTTTTAAGCCTATGCAGAGTTAAGCTTATTGTCTTTCGTTGTTTCCTGGGAAGAGGTCTAGAATGAGGTGTATTTGTTGTAAAAGAAAGTTCGAAGCTCGGTTACAGACGGGACTTCCTGTTTGTAACCAGCTGCTGTAACGAGCGTTAAAACCCCTCGGGGTAGAAGAGAGTCTTTTTTATTTCAGACACTGTTTTCACATACTCATTCTTATAGAATTAATTACTATTTTTAAATTTCTTGAAATGGTCTAAATAGAAAATAGAAATGATCTCTCTTCTTTACTGTAAACATTTGTGATAAAGATTTGAAGTGATAGCAAAATAGCTTCTAGCACAGCCCCGGTGGGGAGTCACATTGTTTCCTCGAGCCTCTCGTGCCTGGTCACGTGAGAAAAACAACCGGAAATACCGATAATACACTTGTCCTACCCTCTTTGTATAAATCCCACTTCCGAAAACACACTCCCACTCGCTAAGAGCAATGTCTCAAAGGCTCCTAACAGCTTTTCTTTTCCTGGCCACCGTACCTGGGTTCCAAGGAAAATCATACTCCAATGTCGCGGAGAAATGTGATCTAGAAAAATGCCAGCCACCAAATTGTCGCTGTAGCGATGATTTTCAGCCGCCCGGGGGCCTATCTCCAGCACTTACTCCTCAAATTATAATGATAACTTTCGATGACGACATTACTGTTATAAACTACGAGCAATACAAGGATGCTGTCAAGGGTTTTACAAATCCAAACGGCTGTCCAATAACGGCTACATTTTTCATTTCTCATAACTACACAAATTATTACTTGGCGGAGAAACTCCATTCCGAGGGCCATGAATTGGCTGATCACACGGTTACACACCGAACACCGACCACGTACTGGGAAGACGCGACGTATGAGGAATGGGAGAGTGAGATTACAGGAGAAAGGGAAATCTTACACAAGTAGGTATATCATACCACGCCAATTTGTGAAATCAGATAAAGGAGGTGTGGGAAATTTATTTTCCATAAACATAACAAACGACCCGTTCTAAAATTTTTACCTTTAAAACCGTAAGCGGTCCCGAAGGTTAATAGAAATAACTTTCGAGGTTCTGGGGGAACGGGGTTTTCAGCGTTATGGTTAAACTTCCTTAAAAAAAAAAAAACTTAAAATAGCAAGAGAAAAGCTGAGCTATTTCTTTTTTGGTTTTGACTTAGTTCGGCCGTCTCATGATCGGTCTCATGACATTCCTCATTGTCATTTTTTTTTTATATTTTGGCGCTGTAGGGCGAAAATTTAATATCGTAAGGGCCCCCGAAATTTCGATGTGTTCGCAGTTTTTGGCTAATCCTCGCATGCTCGTGTTTTTTTCCGCCGTGCTTGCATTGTATATTCGATTTGCTCTATGCTCGATTTATTCAACAACTAAAAATGCTCGGTCTCGCATAAAAAACGGGGTGCTCGCAAGCTCGTAAGTGCTCGCCAAAGACCATTGGGGGGCCCTAGCGTTAGGTGAGGGGGTTGAGTCTTCTGAGAAATTCCCCTGAGGAACGCTCAGTGCTTTTGCATTGCTGCAACACGATAAAATGAAGGAAATGCTTGTAGAATCTTCCCCGAGTCTACGTCGAGTAAAGAAAAGTGAAGGTTTTTTCCATATGATAACTATGACTGCGCACCCCCTTGGCCAATCCTGGGTACGCGCCTGGTCAAGACTTATTCCCTGAAGCCTCCGCGATCTTTTTAGCCAGATAGCAGGCTACGATCTTTTAAATTCCACACCCCTTTTAATCCAGTACTCTGTGAACGGCTGCAGAGGGTATAGTTTTGCAAACAATTCCTATAATACACATACTAGCGGATCTGGAGGGTCATGAAACAAAGAATTTTTTCCCTTTCTCTAGGATATTTCGTCAAACCACCTCTCTCAGTTAAAAGCAAAATTCAATCCTGACATAACATATCAAATCCCAAATCAGAGCCGTAGCACAATACAGAAAGATATTAAAGAAAATAAAGAAAATATTGGGGGCACAGCCACGCCCCTACTGGTAATTTCCTTATAATTTTTTAGAATATTATGGTGGGGGGGGGGGGGGGGGGGCATATGCCCCCAGTGCTCCTCCCCTGCTACGACCCTGCATATTACATGGAAATTACCTTCGCTCTTTAGTATCCTAGCAGCTTGCCCACACCCATGGTTAATAGCAGTTTTATAAGCGGTCTTCCCAAAATTATCTTCCAAAGAAAAGTCAGCATCAAATCGCAAAAGCTCTTTAATGCAATCCACGAAGTTCATAGAAGCCGCCAGATGCAGAGGGGTGTAGCGCTCGTGGGCAATGGCATTCGCATCTGCTCCATATAGAAGGAGAAGGGTGACACAGTTGACATATCCGTGATTTGCAGCTTCGTGTAGTGGTGTAAAGCCACGCCAACCAGCTTGCTCCTCTAAAATCTGAGTGTTATTGAGTTTCTCGAGAAGTTGCCTTAGTTTATGGATTTGCCCCCTGCTACACACGTCATGAAGATTATCCTTTTCAGACATAACCTAAAAAATATAGCAATTCATTATAAGGTATTCGCACCAAAATAAATGTGATTTTTTGAGCATTATTTGCTTTCTTTTGCTTATTATGAAATGTTGTCAAGGCCAAGGTCGGACTGGATGCCCTTCCCTCTCCCCCTTGAGTCCTTAATTAATTCACCCAAGGGGGGATGACCACAGGTAGCTCAAGCTCTTATCAATGAGTAATATGAACCGACCGGCTCATAACATATGGATTTGTTACTTTCTTTTCCCCCGCTCCCCCTCCCCCTACGCCGCGTATTTATTCTCCCCCTCCCCCTGCGGATCGCGTTATCCAAGATGGCGGCCATGGTATGCGAACTTCGTGTTTTCGGGGTTTTCGTGCCGGAAAAACTATCAAAGCCTACAAGTAGGCTATACTAGTATTCTGCCATAAAAATGTAATAAATTCAATCCAACGTGATGTAGTACTTGTAACCGTCTATTATTTCCACGTTTAAGAGATTTAGAGCGCAATCTTGGGCCGTTTTAGAGCTGTTGTGTGAAATTTAGAATTCCCTCTATGACGGAATACCCTGGTTCCAGAGCCTCCAACGTCTCTCTATTTAGCTGGCCACTAAATAGAGAGACGTTCGAGGATCTGGAACCAGGGCAATAGTGGAAGTGATAGGGGGAATTTTAAATTTCACCGAACATTGCTAAAACGGCTCAAAATAATACTAGAATACTAGCATAAAGTAACAACATATATATATATATATATATATATATATATATCATATGTTCTCTCTATTAACAGTCAATGAGCCGGTCGGTTAAACATTGATAGAGCTTGGGCTACCTGTGTTGAAACCAAAAAAACACACAATGTGATCAGATTCGAAAACCCGTAAACCACCGTGTTTCAAGATAAGAAATCTACTAAAATAATATTATCTACTGAAAAATGTTATAAGCTAATATACAACACAACATAAGTTTAATTGAAACGAGTCGATCGATTATTAAAGGTCGAGTTCTGCAAATTCATCCCACCGTTTCCTGCCGTAAAAATAATGAGATCCCGCAATGAAATATGTTATAGGAATAAGATAAATAATTCACAGTACAATTATGAAATCGTGCAATAAATCATGCTTCATGGGGGGCGATGCGTGAGGGTTTTAACCAATTGCTTACTGATACAAAGGTAAGAATATATTTTGGTAACGAAGCAAAACTTACCGCAGAATGGTTATAGATCTGAAGTTCCATGAAATTTCTTTTCACCGCTCAAACAGTCCATCCGCCAGGCAGCAATTTTCCTTCAACGGTAAAACTGCCTGTATTTTCAAGCCGGAAGATCTGGAAGATTACTCTGGGGGAAACGTCATTGCTATACTCGATTCTAGGAAAGTGTCTAAATAGACGCCGGAATACCCTAATGGGGTTGGAGATATACTCTTATTTCTTTTGGTGATTTTCCTTAATAATTTCTCTGAAATTAATCGCTTTTGCGATGTGCATAGGGAATAATTACATTGGTTTCCCCAGGCCTAGTCATATGACACGACAAATAGAAAATATGTCACGCAACGCTTGTGTGACACTTCTTGAAGGGTATGTGTTTATGTAGTGCCCGATTTTCCCGATTGCAATTATTGACAAAAATTTACAAACTGAACAAAGATACGGAAAGTGTGATTATCGGTTGCTTTTTAAATATTGATTTTAAAAATGAAAGTCGACACAACGCAGAGTTTTTTTTAACCTTAAAAAAGAAAAATGGCGTTTTTCCTTTACCTTCCGAGAATAAACATTTTTTTCTGGGGGGGGGGGGGGGGGGGTGGGAAGAGGGGGAGGGGGGATGGGTTCCCCAGCAGGAATATCACACTGTTGAACTGTTATGATTTTCGTTAGGATTCTTCGAATATATTTAACGGAGAACGCGAAAAAAAAAATCCAAATTGTGAAAGCAGCTAGTGTGTCTATAGGAAGTTTCTTTGAGGATGTGATTGATAGTTGAGAGCGGATGACCTGTTAAATAGCTCGAATTCTTATATATTTTTTTTGTCTCTTAACGGCCGAGGTTTCCGTCTGTTCTCCGGAAGTAAATTGGTGACAATACCTTGCTTTTTCCGGCTTTGTTTCGCTGGCGCTAAAAATTGAAATGACAATTAAAATCTATTTCCGTCCATTCCAGGCTTACAGGTCTACCTTCCAGCACAATCAAAGGCTTCCGAGCGCCTTTCTTGGAAATTACCGAGCACCAATACCAGGCATTATACACGAACAACTTCACATATGATCTGTCATGGCCCACTGGGCGATACTATAACCCACCGATGTACCCCTATACGTTAGACTACCGCTCTATACAGGACTGTCCGGTTGGAAAGTGTCCGGTTATGTCCTATCCCGGCCTCTGGGTGGTCCCGAATATTGATCTAATGGACGGCAATGGGAATGTCTGTGGTGCAATGATGGATGCATGCAACCCAACTGGTAACAGTACACAATGGTATGAGGTATGTAAAGTGGCCAATAACTAAATCTTTATTTGTTCCCTTGGAGAGATTGACATTTGGGGAAAAATATCTACATCTAATTCGTGACTTCTGAGGTTCCCCACAGTTAGCAGTTAGTGGTTAACCAGACCCAAAAATATTTAGTTCGCACTATATTATAGTCATATGTGTTATGGCTTGTATACGAATGAGGCATATTAAACAGTTAAACGACAGCAGACATCCTACGAGTACAGTAACGGCATGATTTTTTTTTGTTTTTAGACAATGCTGTTAAACTTTCAGTACCATTACCATAGTAACAAAGCTCCATTCGGACTGCACGCTCACTCGGCCTGGTTCTCGCAGAGCACAGGTCACATGGAGGCGCTGAGGAAGTTCTTGACTCTGGTCGCTTCAAGGGATGATGTTTGGGTGCTGACAGTTTCGCAGGTAACTTCTTTTGTATCTACCAGGAGTAACTAGATCCCCGAGCCTTGCCTACATGTGTTCAAATCTGAATCAAATCTTGGCCACATTTGTTGTATGCTGCTAATGATATCCACCTGCGTTGTATGCTCCTAGTGATGGGCCACCTGTGTTGTATGCTCCTAGTGATGGGCCACCTGTGTTGTATGCTCCTAGTGATGGGCCACCTGTGTTGTATGATCCTAGTGACGGGCCACCTTTGTTGTATGCTACCAATGATGGTCCACCTGTGTTGTATGCTCCTAGTGATGGGCCACCTGTGTTGTATGCTCATGGTGATGGGCTACATGTGATGTTTGTATAAGTGATGGGCTTCCTGTGTTGTATGCTCATGGTGATGGGCTACATGTGTTGGTTGTATTAAGGTGATGGGCTTCCTATGTTGTATGCTCTGGGCTACCCGTGATGTATGATGGGCTAGCTGTGTTGTATGTGCTCCTCGTGATGGACCTGTGTTGTATGTACCTAGAGACCCTCAAAACAATATTCAATTGTAAGCTCTCGGGCTTCTATGTGCTCCCTGAGTGTGTGTAAAGAACGTGACTTTACAGGCAACCCTCGACCCAGATTCCACGCTTTTACATCCACGAGCACAAGAAATGTGAAAACACCAGGCCTGAAGACGAAAACGGAAATTTCATCTCAATCCTTTTCGCGTCCTGTCTGTTTCGCAACCGGTGATTGTTCAGCTATAATTTATTATCAGGTTATTGAGTGGATGAAGAACCCACAGGACGTGAATGGAGCTAATGGTTTTCCTGCGTGGGATTGTCTCACCCGTCCCAAACCAAGATGTTCCACGCCCAACGTGTGCCATTACACCACTCCGCAGGACTTCTACATGCCAACGTGCTCGGACTGTCCGAAACACTTTCCATCGCCAACTAATCCGGACGGCGAGTGAGCAGGAGGGAGAAGAGCATCCCTTTTGTCCGGCCCCGTGCTTTCTTGAACAAAAAAAAAATCCCCTTTTTGGACTGAGCCTTCTTCCTGGAAAGGGTCTTAGTCTAATGTCCGCCATGAGACCACACCCTTTTTAAAATAAAAATGTAACCACAAATGATTATATCGCAATGCTATACTTACTTCAGCAAAATGATAATGTCCCAAGTGTGGAGGGCGATCGGGAGGGGGTTGATCTAAAGGGTATATGATGATATGTAACGTGATGGAAACAATAAAAAATAAACATTTTATTTCGTTAACTATGAATATATGACATTAAATGCTATAAGTGTAATATATTTATCTTTATGTACAGTTTAGTGTTTCCTTTTCAACAAAAACGTTTATTTATAAAACAGAAACAATGATTCATTGGAAGCGTCTGCATAAACGTTAGACATCCACAAACACATCAAAGATTAACTAATGCATTCGTATGATAGTGTTCTATTTTGGGTTGCTGGGTCACGCTTGTGTTAAATCAGAAAATGCATCAGAAAAGGGTCACGCCGGTATCACGTGCGCATCTGGGTAGGATCATGCCAGTGTACAACTGCGTAGTGTTACGCCTGTATCACGTGAGCATTTTTGTAGCTTCCTCGACGATTCGAAGGCGTGGTCCGAGGGGAATCCCCAGGCCTTGTAACCGCTCCTCTGAGAGATAAGGCAGCTCAAGGACACCGATCTGTTCGGCGGCGAAATTGGGCGCGAACCTCTGCAAACAATGAACGATTTCGATAAATGAACTATTTCACGATGAGTGTATTCCTTTTAAGCTATAAGGCTGAAGAAAGTCAATAAAAAGAGAAAGCTACTTTACTAGATTTTATTACTTGATTCGTTAAACAGTGAAACTTGTGTAGAATCATAATATACAGACCTCGTATCCAAGTTTCTTCAGAAACATGACTAACAACGGAGGCTCTTCGCCGAAAAACCTTAAAGAAAAAACAATCAATTATTTCTTGGCACAATATCTTTACAACCAGTATAAATACACAAAGTTATTATATGCTCCCACCGAAAATCCTTAAATTCCAATGTTCTATGTTGTACGCTCTCTAAATACAAATGCGATGGGAAAGGGGAGATGTTCCTAAATTGTGCGAATTATCTTTTTAAATATCTTTCCCCTGCTAGTTCCGGATTATGAACTTACATATAAAATAGTTATTACCCAATCAGATCGTGAGATCATATATCATAATTCCTACCTCCGAAGCTTGATGACTCGTTTGAGGTTCGACGCATATTGTAGGGACTGCTGTACCCCTCCCGGTCGAGTGTGTACCTCTTCCTCTTGCCACGCCCTTAACTGTTGCAGCTCCTTCCTCATCTCGTCCAGGTCTTCGCTGATGGCCGCCTGGGATCGCAGCTCCGATGAGAGATGGGCCACGCTCCTCGCAAGGGTTACCACGTGTGATTCTAATCGAGTGAATCTCTTGTTTACAGCCCTGAGGAAATGATTGCATTTCGAAAAGGGTGACGCCCTTAAATAGACAGCGCAGGAAAAAAACCCACTGATAACCCCCTCTCATGTCTGCTTTTTTTTCGGTAATGGGGCGGAATAATAAAAATGTTCTCGAAACTCTTGTTAAACCATTAACAAAACACAATTTCAATTCTGTTAATCAAACTATTTGTTCAATCGGCGGGATTCTAGGGACAATACGATCATACTTACTTGATATCTTTTGCTCGCTGCTTTTTGAATGAATTTATTCCAGCTGAAAAAAAAGAAAGAAAAAAACTAATAAAAAAAAAACTAAAAAAAACACAATAGAATAGCGAAAAATTTCTAAGAATATCTTAATAATTGGAGTTGCACGGGAGCTAAAATCCACACATTTATCTCACTCAAAATGTTCTATATATGGGTTCCCACTTGGTGATTGTACCCTTCCCCTATACCCTGCCTACCTTCCATCCCCCCTCCCCCCATACCTTTCATTTCTTCTGTCTTCTGTAGCGCAGCGGCGGCTACTGCCATGTCTTGGTCTTTCAGCTTCTTCCCAGAATCCTTTGTGCCAGTATCCAGTAGACATAGAACATCGGAATACATGGACTCCAGTGATTGGATCTACCAAAAAGTCATGTGATATCAGGATTGTACTAACCCTCAAAACTGATCAGGGAGGGGATATTTGAAGGGGGTTGAGCATTTTTTTATGCAGGATTTTCTTTATACTAAAAGCTAAGTATTTTTGAATATGTTATTTTCGAATTATCCATCCAGCAAATTTTCAGGGATAGATGTTCTCCATTTTCCTTGATATTTTCTCCCCTCCTCAAATATCTTATTCTTATGCTCGAATTCTAATCGCAGTCTGTAGTATGTGTCCGTGCTCTCGTGTTTCGTCTCGAACACCCTGTCGTACCTGATTTCGTATGTTTTCCATGTCGCTGTTTCTTCCTTTTTGACCTGCAGCAAATAATTTAATTTAAAAACGACCTTAATACACAGGAGAAAAAGCGGTAATGATAACTCCCGGTCGACAAATCTAAAAAACTACGAGTCCCCTAAGCTCACCTTTGATAATTATTTATTATGATGATAGATTACCTTGATAGATAATTATTATGTAACCCTAATAGGTACAGTACCTCGCCCTCGACGACCTTTCCTTGGCGTGGACCCTCCACTTAGTGGCGAGTGAGACCTGCCCTTCAGCCTGGACGAGAACCCCTTCGTCGGGGTGCTAATCCCTGAAGAGTTGCTTGAGCTGCCAATCATGAAGGTGGCTATAGAGGAGCTGGGTGACAGTGCAGGTAGCATGGGTGTGTCCGGTGGGGAGACAGAGGGTGAGGAAGCAGTTGTGGTGGTTTCACGGTTGTCCACTTCTGTTGCCAGCTTGTTGGCCACTTGCTGGAGGAATTCTGAGTGGGAGGGGGACCTAGGCTTAGAAGGGGAATCCTCTCGCTGCCCGTTGGCTTGGAAGCTGGTAGGGCGATGGTAACTTGGCTGAAGCCGCTGTTGTTTGGATGAATAAAGGTCGGCAGCAGAGGATGCTGGCCGTGGTTGTCCTGGAAGGGGCTTCTTGCGTGACCGATCTAGGCTTCCCCCAGTGTTTAGTGACTCAGGCCCATTCCTCTGGTTCTTCATTTGCTGGGCTCGTCTGAGGGCAGGAGGGGTGGGAAGTTTTGCACCAGGTCGACTTAAAAACATAATAGACATTTAAAACAATCCACCAAATCATCTTGAACTGTATAGATTTTTTAAACAGCTACTTCGCTGCAACGCCCAATATGGTGTGCAATCAGTGGTGGCATTTCGCCGGAAAGCAATGTTGTGTGTTATTTCTAGCAATATTGGCCATATTTGCACTCCACACAGTCACTGCTCAAAAGCGTGTGGCATAAGAACCCATCACGGAATGCCTTTCATGTGTAAACAGCACTACATCATTATCATCATTCTGCAGCCTCAGCTGAGATGTCTCGCAGTTTGCACAGCGCATACACAATAGAAAAACTAATGGAAAAAGCATGTAATATGACAGTTGAACTCACTTTCTCCGGCCACCACTGAAGCTATCGTTGCGTCCTTTATTTTGTTCTATATTGCGCATTCTTTCAGATGGGTGACTTGGCTGAAAGGCACAATACAATCAACGATGAATCTTTGTTTTTGATGGTCATTTCGAGATTTCTTAAACATTCTGATTCGAATTTCTTAAACATTCTGATAAGAATTTCTCTTTCTTACCACATAACCAATTCTATCAAGTTGCTTAAACGTCTCCTCCCTCTTAGGCTCAAAGTCGTCACCATCATCATCATCATCGTCATCTGAGAAATCATCTGCTGCCACATCTAGCAGGGACCTGAGCCTCTCTTCCACGTTAAACTTTTCATCGTTGTGTGTCTCGGTACGATGTCGAGGCGGCGGAATAATTAGCTCATCTTCAGTTTCCTACAATCGAAAAAAGGACCTTAACCACAGAGCATAGCAAGGTCTGGGAGAATGTGACGTGAATATGCTTTTTCCCTAGCGCTTATTTAAGACGAGCCCGCTTTTATAGTCCAAAAATGTAACCCTAGAACATGAATTCTGCTTATAAAGTGTAAAATTGGGCCCAAAAATCTGTTGAATCCTGTCAGATTTTCCGAAGTCTGGCCAACACTGAATGGACATACATACTTAAACAAATCAGCATGTGGGAATGAGCTTTCTATACATACATCTTCTGGGTTCCCTCCAGGGTTAGGCGTACTGAGCAATGAACGCAGCCTCTCCTCTACTGAAGGTGATATAACATCTGAATTGTCCTGCAAGAATCAAGAATGTGACTTAATCAAAGCCCTTGGGGAAAAAGATACAAAAAATACCAAACAAACAAACTAGAGTTGAAGCCTCGATAAGTATATACTCAGCAACAGTAAAATATATGGGAAGTAATCTTTGCTAGCAATATTTTTTGATATATTGATGCAGCCTTGTGGTCCTTGACCCTCATATTTAAATGAAATGATCAAATGCGCTTCACATGTGACTGACTTTACTCGTCAGTGTGTAGATACAGACTGCTTTACGCAGTTTACAATCATGAGTGTTGGTTAGTGTAAGCATGTCACTGAAGATGGGTACACGGGCAGCGTCCCCAGCGGTTCTTTTACATCCTCCAATACAGGTTAATGATGTTCGATGAGAGACAGGACCTCTGGCTTAAAGTCCTTATCCAAGAAGACGAGAGATTCACAGTCCCCAATGTACAGTAAAGAACCAGGTCTATTACACCTCTGAAAAAATTACAAGTAAATCTGACCAGGGTTCAAACCTTGGCCCTCTAACGAAGCCCGGACCACTGAGCTATTGCGCCAATCTCCAGTTGCTATCTATGTAGATATTTAGGTTCCATTTTATAGGGAAACAGAATAAGTGAGCTCAAGGCAACCAGACCCAAAATATCCGTTGAAACAGCTCCTTATAACAAACTTTTATCATTATTGTATCGATAATGAGAATTGGTCTATGCAAGTTAAAGAAGCAAATTAAAGAAGATACTGTTGAGAAGGCTACTGCAGTCCCTCCCCTGCAACTCACCAAATGGTGGTTGTTAGGTTGTAATTGATGACGTCGTTGCTCAATTTTTCCAGTCTGCAATACCACTTTGTTGTCAAGTTCTGTAGTGGACTGGTTAAAAAGGCAAAAATTCACCTGTCATATTATGGCAAACATTTGTCAAGAGTGCAAGTTAATGGCCAAAATGACTAAAAACAACATTGTTTACAGGCATTTTTTATGGCAACAAAGCTTCAGATGCATGCTTGATTCTTTACAAGATTATACCTTTATTTATAATTGTGATTGCTTGTCTAAAAACCACATTGTTTACAGAATTTTTTTATGGCAACAAAGCTTCAGATGCATGCTTTATTCTATACAAGATTATACCTTTATTTATAATTGTGATTGCTTGTCTAAAAACCACTTTGTTTACAGACATTTTTTTATGGCTTCAGATGCAGCTTCAGACATTTAACTCACCACAATCACATCTGCAGGGTTAACACTCCGGAGGGGCAAGATTTCTGCTTCAGGATCACCAAGCATGCCAGGCATCACAGGGGTTTGTTGGATGGACGATACAGATTTACGAGTTGGGGAGTATTCCTCAGAATGGTAGCCTGAACTATGACCATGAGGCTTCACATCACCATCATAATCTGAATAAAAATGAAATTTTGAGATTCTTATAAATAAAACACCTCTGGATAAGCGAGGCTGGATACTAAAGGTATAAAATCTGGCTAAGTTCAAATGTTGTATTATCCATGAGCCGTATTCAATGCAAATGCATGCAAATGAATGCAGTTGATTGTTTTTTTCTTCATTTGCATGCATTTCCAGTGAATACGGCTCATGGATAACACAACATTTGAACTTAGCCTAAAAATTATATAGAATTGTTTTTAAAATCACTTTGATAATTTTACAAAATTTTGATGATGCTGCTTGTATCAATAGGAATAACTACAGTATGAGCTACTATGACAAGAAATAATAATAATAATAATAATAATAATAATAATAATAATAATAATAATAATAATAATAATAATAATAATAATAATAATAATAATAGTTTATTTAACCACGTAAAAACACCTAAGAGCCAGAGGCTCGTTATGACGTGTAGGTGAAATAAAAAATGGAAATAAAATTAATGATAAGACTATTTACAGGAACAAATAACAGTTTCTTGTGGATGGTAAAGGATTTAGAAAAGGATCTATGCAGGGCTGAGACCATGGAAGGTCGCAAGTAGAAGTAGAAGTAGAAGGATATTGTATGTGTAAAGTCTGGCGATTCAAATAACAAGAAAAAACAACATTTTGGCACTTATTGATATTCATTCATGCCCTGTATATCACTTGCTATGCACATAGCAAGGTAAGAAATCTTGAGAGTTGCTAGAACAGAAGAGCTAGCTTTCATGTGGCACCTTTCCTTCCTGTTCCATGAGATGTATGGCCGTTCATTTTGTACGAGGGTGCTGTCTCATTTGTCTTGGTTGACTGTGACGATGGAGGTCTGGTGCCATCAGGAGTATTCTCAGAACTTCCCTGTTAAACACAAGAAGCAAGCTATTAGTGATCGCCTTTGAAGTCAGACTTTTAAAAGACTGTCGACTTATTTACATCAATTGCTAAGTGGTTGATCCTTAATCGTATTATCATGGTTATGATTATCACCACCATACCTCAAATCTTCTTCTGAGATTACCACAAAGGGCCAGGATAGATTTCAGATTTCCATCGATGAGATCTAAAAAAGGCAGTCTGTATCAAACAATTACATCTCCCCTCATTTAAGGGGGAAAAGGTTGAAAACAAACTTAAAAAAGCAACACTTAGTACTCAGAGGTTTCATTTAGGACCAGCAGCAGGTGGAACCAGCTGCTATTTTCAGAGTGTCAGCTACTTTAAAAAAAGATAAATGTTTTATTAATATGAACTAATAACTTCCACCCCCTACTTATCAATTTCTATAGCCTACTCTAAAACTTAATAAAACCCCTGAATACTTATAATTGTAGTGTAATAAGCCCACCTCCTACATAGATCCCTTGCAGATTTATTTCTCTGTTGCCCATAAAGCTCATACAGAGTTGAAGATTTTCCAGCTTCTGAGCTCTGGTCACTGGCTTGGCATAAACTCCAGGTATTTTTTCTTGAGCTGAAAGAAATTAAAAACATGATGTGATGTTTTTTTTTTCAGTTGTGAGGTATGTACAATATAAAGGAACTGCAATTTTGTGAGGAATTTACCCTAAGTTTGAAACAATCTACTATAAAACTGTCCTTGTCGAAGAAAGCCTCAACTAGTTTAAAAAAATTGAAATTGCAATAAAGTTTTCGCTGAGAACATAGCTCTTCCTATAACAATGCACAACAAAAATTCACATTATTCTATGCCAAGCAGACTAAGGTACAATAGATTAAAAAGTAAATGTATTTACATGAACGACTCCATGCCCACTTTAGCATGTTATTCTTCCATAATACAATCGCCACTTCAAACTTTGCTGCCAAATTAACTTCAAGGACCAGACCCAAACTATTCCTATTACAGGAATGCTCAGAAATGAAGCTAATAGAATAATCTGAATTGTTTGCATCCCACAAAAACATGTGACAACCTTGAGTCAACTGCATTGTTCAAGTAAAAAGCTTTCTATTAGGATAATGGTAAACCTAGTTAGCATGACAACAGTATTGATTTTAGCTGTCAGGAGCATTTTACAAACAGGTTTAACTCTAAAAGGATTACACTGATTACAGTCAAATGCCCCCTAGCTACTGGGGCACTGTGTTCCTTAACCTGTCAATGACTTCCTAGGTCTTACTGACACTAGCTTAGTTGTCTTTACTGCTACTTGCAATAGTCATACACATTGAGTTTTCCTATGATACTGAATGTAAATAGGACTCTTGGCAAACTTGACAAAGTAATCAAGCCTTCATAAAGCATTACTAAAATGTGATGACAAAATAAACCCATAACCAATTTTGCATACAACACCTATTAGTCCCCCCCCACAAAAAAAGTATTGACACAATGGGTGTATTCAGGATTTCCTGGAAGGTCATTCAGAAGTAAAAAAAAAAACATAACGACAGAAGGTAAATCTGTGGATTTTACCTTGTACCATTTTACTAAAATTCAAAGACAAGAAGGGAGGAGGAGTTAAATTATGAATAAACCATGTGCCAAAAGGCGATAACTAGCTATTACTATTAAATGTGAAGATTCCCTCCCAACCCCCCCCCCCCCCCACCCATCCTAGCGCCAAATTTCTAGCTATGACCATGTCACCTAATAAAGAGGCCCTTTCCTTTTAACCATATTTTACAAAATAAAAATAGTTTAATTTTGGGACATGTACAAAGTTGAGCTTGTTTTTTTTTTTAATTAAATTGGCCCCTTCCCCTGGAAATAACAATCCCTTTTGATCAACAGAATATCAAAGCAGATATTTGAGAAGGTATTCTTAAAAGATCTTAGTCATATGTACACAATAATTTATTTGTTAGGTTTGACATGTGACATAGAAAGGCTCCAATGAGGGGGGAATGAGACAACCAGGAAATTTGATACTGCAATACATGGAGTGAGAGTTTAAGGTGAGTAAGGGACATGTTGGTGTCATAGGGAGACTTCAGTGATGAGGGAAGAAGGAAATGATCACTTTATTTCAATTCACTCCATGCTCAGTTGTGCATAAGCCCTTAAAAAACAATACAAAAAATACAATAAATGACCCAAAGCGATTTGAAAGTGCAACAGCAATTCATGAAGGGAGTAAAAGTTCTTTAAGAGGGATAAGAAGCATGTTTATGCCGACTGTGTGCCAATTTTGACAAGCACAACTTTTTAAGCCAGTCGTACACAATCGAAAACTCGTTTTTGTTTGAATATGTCCAATTGTATATGATTTTATTTGATAGTGTTTGGATTTGATATTCTGACTTAGGCAGCAAGCAAATTTAATGTGGAATAGATGGAATTGGTACCTTTAAAAAAAAATATAATGAATTATTAGAAGGTGTTTGAAAATCAAACCAAATTGAATTCACAACTTCTTTGGCATTTGATTTTGTTTAATAACCAAACACAATAGAATGAAATCATCCAATTGTTTTGCACTGCACTTGATTTCCATAGCTATCACCATTCAAGGCACATTATGTCAGGGTGCCATCAAAGGTTCTAAGGCCTATGAGATTGTGTTAGAAATTAGAAATCACCTAATTATTTTAGGTTGATCTCTAAAGTTACAAAAAAAAATTATGTATTAGTTGAAATAAAGGACTTTTTAGGTATATTTTATGTGATGTGATCGAGGTCTACTAGCCATCGACTAGCACAGCCTCCGGTCAAATCGTATAAATAAAAAGCAAAATAAAATAAATAAGAAGATGCACGTTTTGACAGTTTCAATACTCTCTAATTCACAAACCAAGTGCCCTACAGGAAGCTGAAGACATGAAGATATCATGCATGAATTACTTTTGTAAATCTAAGAAATAACAAACTGCATTTTGTAACTTATATATCCTTACAGACAGTTTAAAGTTTAATTATTGTATTGATCATTCATGTAAAATAATTAATTATAATAGTCATGATGGACCCTTGAATGGGGTGGTATAGTTTTAACGTGCCCCCCAAAAAGTAAAATTGTGCTGTCAGGATAAATTCTAAAGGCAGGATAAATTTCACATTATGGTGTCATTTTCCATTGTAAATAATGTAAATATAGATAATCCACGCTTTGAGCAAAATAAGCATTTCACTAAAATAACGTCACTTGAAGCTTAAATTTTCTCGCGTGTCTGTCTGGTTTGTGTGGTTAAGGAAGCACTTAAGATTAACAGATGTGGTCGACATTAAACACGGATAGTAGCACGGGAACACACTACAAATATCATACCTACCTAGGACTTCTAGCATATAGACCAATGTTTGACCATCGCCAATTGACTTTCGGATATCTGTAATTTGACGGTGCCTTCCGCGTTTCATGAGCAGATTTGTCCATATTGTGTAATCCTGTGGAATCAAGGTTAAAACAAAGATTTAAATAAACAAGATAATAGTTGAAGTTTATTAATCAAGGAGGGTTTTAACGTGTGTTCAGATAAATTTTCAACGCGCGAATGCACGACACCTCTAAGTTGACATTGACAACAAGTATTTCACGGTCAAATAAAACTTAATCGATCTCTCATGTATTATTCCCATTTACCTCGCATCCTTGCAAAGCCCATTCTCCAGTGACAGACACTTTCACGGGAGCATTTTTAGGGTGAAAAACATGGTTGGTGAAAGCTTCTTTCTCCTTGCGTCGAGCGCTTGAGGTAAACGCGTGTTTCGTTCCACCAACAGCCCACGTTTGAGCAACCGGTTGATAGTTCGATCCCCGTGAATTGTGATTTGTGCTTTGGGCTGATGTAGCTGTACCAAAGGAACTAGTAGGTTGGAGTTCTACATCGTTGTCCCAGCTTAACTGCGAAACGGAAACAAAAGTCAATAAACCAAAATCAAAATCGATAAACTCTGCATTCCAATGCTGAGTGAACAACCAACTTACAACGGGTTGACCGAGGCCTACGCCAATTCTACCCTTTTGCTTCCTAGTATGCCCCAAACCATGCTTTAAATCCGCCATATCTTCTATTCGTTCTGTTGGCGTTATTCTGCCATAATAATAACCAATTTGACGCACGTATTGCTGTTTTATCCGGCCTCCCAGGGATATGTATAGTTTCTGTGCTGAATTCAATGCCGTGAGCTGTGACAGAAACGCGGCATGCCGTATGCTGATTGGTTGTTCGTCGCTATCCGTTCGCAATTAACTTCTTATAGTCATTTTGTGAAAAAAACATTTATAGACTCATCAACAAATCAAAGATGAGCCGATTTCTTTGCTTTGGTTTGAATTAAAATGTAGCATATTTTAATCTTGGGCAAAATTTATTTTTCTAGGTAAGCGCTCAAGTTAAGATAACATCTTGTCGTGACAAAACCTGTTGAAATGTCAATTTCCGTTTTAGACTGAGATTTGTTTGGCTGTGACTTTGGGAAGACTGTAAACCAATGCAAATGCCCAAAGCTAGAGAGCATTTCTACTACGAACAGTACTCGTGCATTTAGGCACGACTATATTTCCGAACCCTTAGGGCAGCTATTTATAATAAACAAACACTGTAAAACAAAACAAAAATATTTTAAACAATTAAGATTCAAAACATCGTTCTATCAGTGACATGAAATAGTGCTTCAAAAATAGAAATTAGTCACCAGGGAATTAAAAGAAGTGGCAGAAAAATAATCGATTTTATTTAAAAAAAAAAAAAAAAAAAACTGTTTCCACCCAGGCTCGAACTGGGGACCTTCTGTGTGTTAGACAGACGTGATAACCACTACACTATGGAAACTTCCTTGATGAGTTTTGTCTATTATGATAAATTTATAGCAAGTCTATGCGCATCGACCAATCAAATAGATCTACTACCGCTGACCAATTCTGAAATCTGTTCGGTTGTGGAACTTATGTCAAGAAACTTCTTCGTTTGATCTATTCATTCCGCTTTATCAACGAAAATGTCTTCGATGTTTCGTTCAAATAGCAGAAGTGATGGTCCTGGGTTTGTTGGGATCAAGTTTTGCCAAGAATGGTTGGTATTCATCTCATTTCTTGCCCATAAACTCAGACACACAAAGATGGCTAACTTCTTTCCGATCAAATCTTTTTTTTTCTTTACTTTTGATCCTTATGATGTTTCTTTTCCTCTTTCTTCAAGTAACAACATGTTGTACCCCAAGGAAGACAAAGATCACAAAATACTACTTTACGCCGTAAGTAGCCTCAGCGTTCAGTAGATGTTTTACTATAACCGTCGAACATTCACAGCGGTTTTGAACAAACAAAGGCTCCCAAACAACCTAGATCATTGTAACATTCCAAAGAACTTCATCATTTTTTAGGAAGCTACTACAAATAAAAAGATTTCTAAACCGTTCTTTATGCACATAACTATGCTTCATAATTCAGGGTCCAAATGTAAAAACAGAGTTTGTCATTGCTTTCCTGAGGATGTCTTGTAGATTCCCTGAGCAGAGGCCTCTTTATGCACTAGTCAATTGAAACCCCCACCCCCATGGCCCCGGGGAAGGGTGGGGGGTTAGACTTTGACCTTGTACAAAACCGAGAAAAGCCCCCACCCCCCTTGGGACAAAACAGCGGTTTTAAAAATGCCCCTTCCCCTTGGGATGCAAACTAAAGGCAACAACCCGACAACAAGTCATCTGAAATAAGCTTTTATCTTTCAAAGACAGTACACTTTAGCAAGTACATTTATACCAGTTACTATGAAGATAACAGTTACAAAAAAAGATGGAAAAATAAATCATCTTCATCTGGCATTGTTTTTTTTTTTAATATCGTTTTTGCACATGTCATCGCGCAGCATGCCACACGCTGATACATGGAATTGCTTGCTACAGAAGAGTCTCAAGCCAGAAACTAACATGATATTTGAGACACTATTCACTTGTCCCAAACCCCCACGGTGGGGATAAGTCTTAGAGTCAAAAACTGTCAATTCCCCCACCCCCTCAGGACAGATTCTCCTTCAAAAGTGCTCTAAACCCCCACGTTAGACCAACACTTACCCGGTACCATGGGGGTGGGGGTTTCAAATGACTAGTGCATCAGACAACACTTTACGTATTCAGTTATAAAATACTGCCAAAACCTGCATGGACATGTCGTGTGAGATCTGTCAAATTCTGAGCATCTGTAATGTCGGCAGTGGTTGTTACTAACCACACATGCATTAGTCAGCGTGGTCAAGAGCTTGGTCAGCACCTGTATCTTGTATGGTGTCTAGATCAGGAACCTTTTCAAGTTTTGGCATAGGTTTCTTAAGTGACATCAGCCAAGCAAAATACATAGCATAGAGGCTCCTGCTGGCAAAGGAATTTCGTAGATTGTGGTGGTGGTGGAGGGAGGGGGGGGGGGGAGAAAGGGGGTATTCCTTGCTTAGATGAGTTTGCCATGCAAGTCCCAGCTAGAGGACGGTCCTTGAATCATGCCAATGTTTCTGTGATGTTTTCTTCAAAGACATCAATGGAAACATTGTTCCTATTGCAGGAACATGTGCAAAGAGAAAATGTTTCTTCAACCTTGTATATTCCTCTCTAGGAGGCCAACTCAGATAAGATCTTAAAAATATATTTGCAAATACACTTCTGTCACACAAATATGATAACTTTCAAATTTAACAAGCAGACAAACCTATGTTTTGTAATCCTTTAGTGCTCACACTAAAGCCAGAGTTGAGTAGCCAATAGTCTAATAAAAAAATAATGGATATGCAGGGTTAAAAATTGCTTCCACTTGGAACATGTATATGAGGACATCATTTTTGACTGACAGAACAATGTTTGCCATTTGGAAATGATGCAATGATGGTAACATTGTGTCACTGTTTACACAGGACTCACATAATGTCCCAAGGAGATCTAGAGAGGGGTTCATGTACCCCCCCCCCCCCCCCCCCCCCACACACACACACACACATTGTTTCCTAGTAGTGGTCTCCCTAAGAGATTCCCCTTTTGGTGAAAGCCTTCTTCATTTTGATTGATTGATATGATTATTTTTAGTGTCGCAACTGTGACTACCAACAGGAAGCTGACAACAGTTGCATATATGTCAACAAGATCACTCACGAAGTCAAGTGAGTATGACACAAAAATATTTGTAGATTTCTTTCAATGCACTCTGAAACATTTTCTCTGCAAATTATCTCTTACTAAAGAAATAAAATCAAGCCACATGCATATCTTCCCGTTTTGGAACTTTTAAGATATGAATATTTTTTTTACAAGGTGACTAAAAAGCATACTGTTGTTATGTCTCTGCATTTCTGGGGCCTTGTTTATTAGATAGAGGGCGTTTATTAGAAAGAGGGCGTTTATTAGATAGAGGGCGTTTATTAGATAGAGGGCGTTTATTAGATAGAAGGCGTTCATTAGATAGAGGGTGTTTATTAGAAAGAGGCGTGAAAATATAACAAACCCAACATGCCTGTAACCAGAATCAAAATTTTACCAAGGCAAAGCTAGCAAATGGATGATAAATCCAACAAAAGCAGGTGTTTTATCTCATACTTTTCAATTGTGAAACACTAAACATCAAAATTTTACCCAGGCAAAGCTAGCAACTGGATGATAAATCCAACAAAAGCAGGTGTTTTATCTCATACTTTTCAATTGTGAAACACTAAACATCAAAATTTTACCAAGGCAAAGCTAGCCACTGGATGATAAACATAATAAAAGCGGGTGCTTTATCGTATACTTTTTAATTGTGAAACACTAAACATCAAAATTTTACAGAGGCAAGTTCTTCATTTGCCTCATGCTGGCTACGGCCCTGCCCAAGTGCAGTGGGGCTCTAGTCTCAGCTAGGAACATTTTAAATAAGAACCTGCGTAGCAAGCGTTAACCGTGCAACGAATGCAATGATTTAACGGTGCAAGTATGCGGAAACGAGAAGTAGGCCTAGTTATTCCTGGATGCTACACTGCGAGGACAAAACAAAAGAAAATTGCAGACATCCTAAGCAATGAGATCAGGAACGTTAGAGCGCGGTACCCTGATTTTGAACTTGATATTGAACAAGACACTACCCTTGCTTACCAGTGTTGATTAAGCAAAATGGTAATTAAATTAACCATTTATATATCCGGAATTACTCCTATGTTGTTTGTTATTAAGCTGGTAGAGAAGGGAGCAGGGGAGGGGGCGTTTATTAGAGAGGGACATTCATTGCAAACGTGTAAGCTTATGGGGAGCATTCATTAGATCAGAGGCGTTCTTCAGAGGGCAGTTTTTAGGTTATTATGGTATTTGAAAGTGAAGGGATGGGTTGTTGCTTTTGTGTTCCGAAAATATGTTCACACATGTTAAAGAATGCTCCCCCCCATCCCTTCCCTTCCCCTTCTTTGTCCCATACAGTTCTATAATGATAATGATAATGATGATAGCACACTACTCTTTTCTAGGCTGGATTTCATATATGATATTTGTATTGTAAAAAGATGATGTGTTTATTTGCATTCTTTCTTTCAGTGAGTTGACCCAAATTGTTGGGGATGTCATTGCAGACCCCACCTTACCCCGAACTGAAGACCATGAATGCCCAAGGTATGGAAAAATAAAAATATATCAATTATTTGTTGTTGCATAATTTACTTATAGATGTAAACAGTCAGAAATAGACAGACGGCATTAGTGTCGTCTGCAGGGGGAATCACCTAATATTGATATGTCGCATGTTCCACTCTTGTTTTTTTTTAGATGCGGTCACAGGGAATCAGTGTTTTTTCAATCACAATCAAGTAAAGCAGATGTAAGTCACAAAACTAGCCAACAAACATCTTAGCCCATATTCATGGCTCAAAGTTACTGACCAAATGGTTGGTTAGTTTTTACTCCTTTTAAAAGGAAAACTGTTGGCAGAACTTCAATCCCTAAATCGCTTTTGTGTTTTGCATTCACAGCAAATGGTGTTGTACTATGTCTGCACTTCTGTGGACTGTGGGCACAAATGGACAGAATAACCCCAGACACAAGATAGTTTAATACGAGTTTTCATTCGTGCTACAGAATCATCATCAATGTCATCCTAGCTTTAACGCCAATAAGCTGATGTCTGTTATTCATTGACATTTCCATCCATTGCCATCATGCTAGGTTGGGCAGTATAATATTTGCTTAGTAACAGTCAAGTACCTACAGTACCGCTCACGAACATAGGGACACTGTTTGCGAAACTTTCGCGAACAACGTTCGCGAAATTCGCGAACAGCGTTCGCGAAATTCGCGAACAGTGTTCGCGAAATTTGCGAACGGCTTTCGCGAAATTCGCGAACATATAGACTGTTCGCGAACACGCTGTTCGCGAAAAGATGCAAAATAAACGGTTTGACAAACGGTAACGTGTGACTCAGGGCTTAATAACAGCTGGAACAGCGAGAAGCCATTTATTTGACAAAGACTTGTATTAGACAGAGAATTAGTTTGGGGAATGAATGCCGATCGCTTGATATTCCTTGAAGATTTTCGAATGTGTGTTAACTGCTAGCGAATACTTTTAAACAGCGGGAAGCCATTTATTTGACAAAGCAAAGACTTGTACTTAACACGGGAGAATTAGTTTGAGGAGGGAATGCCGATCGCTTGATTTTCTTCGAAGATTTTCGAAATGTGTGAAAACTGCTAGCGTAGACTTAATAACAGCGGGAAGCCATTATTTGACAAAGACATGCAATAAACACAGGAGAATTAGTTTGAGGAAGGAACGCCGATCGATCGCTTGATATTATTCGAAGATTTTCGTAATGTGTGAAAACTGCTAGCGAAGACTTAATAAAAGCGGGAAGCCATTTATTTGACAAAGCAAAGACTTGTACTAAACACGGGAGAATTAGTTTGAGGAGGGAATGCCGATCGCTTGATATTATTCGAAGATTTTCGATTGTGTGAAAACTGCTAGCCAATCCTTTTGAACACTGGGAAGCCATTTATTTGACAAAAACTTGTATTAGACACGGGAGAATTAGTTTGAGGAAGGAATGCCGATCGCTTGATATTCTTCGAAGATTTTCGAATGTGTGAAAACTGTGAGTAGTAGTCGTTTGTGTTCGAATACATGAGTCAGCGACAACATGCTCTACTATAAATGTCTTCTTTTCGGGTTTTGTAGAATATCAAGCGATCGGCATTCCCACCTCAAACTTATTCTCCCGTGTCTAATACAAGTCTTTGTTAAAGAGATGGCTTTCCGATGTTCAAAATTCTTCGCTAGCAGTTTTCACACATTCGAAAATCTTCGAAGGATATCAAGCGATCGGCATTCCTTCTCCCGTGTTTATTACAAGTATTTGTCAAATAGAATTTCAAAATTCTTCGCTAGCAGTTTTCACACATTCGAAAATCATCGAAGAATATCAAGCGATCGGCATTCCTTCCCCAAATTAATTATCCCGTGTGTAATACAAGTATTTGTTAAATAAATGGCTTCCCGCTGTTCAAAAGTATTCGCTAGCAGTTGTCACATTCGACAATCTTCGAAGAATATCAAGCAATCGACATTCCTTCCCCCTTCGAGGCAAGCTTTTCAGAATAAACTAACTAACTTTTTTGCCTGTGTCTGCCCTCGTAAATCCACGATCGAATCCTTCGCATGCTTTGGCTTTCATCCGCCATCTTTATCGTCTTTATTTCTCAAATTTGAAAGTGTCTTGTCTTGATCGTCTACAAATAATTGAACTGAAGGCATATCAGACTATAACTGAATTTGTTGTTTCTGATTTTAACGATAACCATAGCTCTCAGCTGACTTTAACACGAACAATTTATTTGAATCGCTTGCAGAACTCCTGTATGTATTTTAAGTGAGTATCAGTACTGTAAGTCTTCGGTTACACGGTACGAGTTCCCGTTTGTCAATCGGTTTGTCCCGGTCTGTAGGGGCAGGAGCTGTATGTGAAAAAAACCCTCTCAGCCCGCCGCCAAAAAGGGATCTTATCTTTATTTTTCTATTAAAGAATTACCATTTCTTTGACTTTTTTGCATAATATTTACGGCTGTCCCTTCCCCCATCTTCCTCAAATCCTGGCTATGGCTTACCGCGCTGTAAAAGGGATAGGGACGTCCCCTTCTTACACCTCGAGAAGTTTGACATCAGAACCAACATGGTGGACTAACCGTTAGGCAGAGCCATGGACACAGAATTTTATAATAAAACTCTCTAAACTTAATGTTTCTTTCTACCTTTGCTAGTTTATATAGAACCAAATATTCAATTTCGATAAGAAAATCCGATACGTCTTGACAGCTCGACGGCTGAGCGACAACTGAAGGTGTCGCTGCCCTGGGCACGCTCCTTTTATAGCGCAGTTTCGCGTTAAAAAATCACATTGATCGTGTTAAAAAAAAAAAAAAAAACTAGAAGACAAACATCCAATCACTGAAAATCATCCATCTGTTAATAAACAGCCAAAGATTAGAAAGAAATCTTTAGATTGCGCGAACGATCTCGCCTTCGGAATATCGATCTTTAAAATCAGAGGAACAATCTCGACTTCGGGAAAACGATCTTGTCTTCGGAATATCGATCTTTAAAGTCAGAAACGATCTCGACTTCGGGAAAACGATCTTTTCTTCCGAATATTGATCTTTAAAGTCAGAGGGACGATCTTGCCTTCGTGAAAACGATTTTGTCTTCAAATTATCAATCGGCTGATTTGATCTCGGGTTCGGGTCCTACTCGATGATAAACCTTTTTTAAATACCCAGAAGAACCCTCATGTCTTCGGGAGAAAGATGTTAAATGTAAAAGCTTTCTGCGTAATCTCCAGAACAATTCTTTCGTTCATAGTAGGAACTCTTTTTCGCTAGTGTAGTTTTTTCCTGGTATTCTCACGAATCTTTGAATTGTTACCATTCTATTGGAAGACGGACTATGTGATCGATCTAAAAATAGCCATTAAATGAGGCCACTAAACAGGTAAAACGGGAATTGGATTTAAGATACCAGTATCAGTGAAGCAGGATTTGGAGTATGTAAACAGTTTGAATTTGGATTTAAACCTCCTATTGCCTATAACAGTTTTATGCTTCATTTACCAAATGAAAAAAAACGCAGTAGATTTCTCAAATCAGCCGATGTAATAGAGCGAGACCTCTGAATGATGGACATTAAGAAGGAAAGTATGATCATGTTTTGGCAATATCGTGACGTCTATAGCTATTGTTGAGTGGCCAAACACAAAGGAGCCATTCGAGAGGTGGTCACTAAAAACTATATCGCGCGTGTAATTTCAATCTAATATGCGATTGAAACTATCGGAAAGCTGTTGGCTATTAGAAGTCATGTCAAAAATATATGTTTGATTGAGGGACATCGTATTTTCCGTGAGCCGTATACAGCGCAAATGCATGCAAATGAAGATTAAACAATGGACTTGATTCATTTGTTAGGAGACTAACAAATCGATATAGCTTACGTTTGAATTTTTACTCCACAATTATGTACGCTCTCTAATGTCATCACCAAGTAACGATTCATTTTATACAAAGCATCCATTTATTATAAATTCAGCTAAGTGTTTTCATTAAAAACATAGCGCAATTGTCAGTAAGTTAAAACTATACCGTTTCACGAAGTTAGGCTTTTATGTACTCTATACTTCCAATCAGAGATTGTAGGAGTTTACGCGATTCCTGCGTTGAAAAAAACGTGCCCGATATCTGTTCTAAATGGGGCGTGTAACTACGTCATCGCACTTCCCATTTCTTAATATACATTACGGAACCTCTGAACTGTCAAATCTCTGTACGTTTTGCAACTCTAAGCTTCCTTCAAGTCTGTCATCAACAAAGTTGGGTAAGTTTTATTCTTAAGTCTGATATATTATTTAGTCTGATACATTCAGCTGATATTTTCTGTCTGATAAATAGGTGTGTGAGCTTAATGGATACCTTTTACTGTTTTAAACTCCCGGAAAAGCTAGTGGATTATCGATCAAAAGAATCATACCATCGGCTCACACGAAGTCTGGCTCATGAAAATGCTGCGCCTTTTCTTTCGTTATCATCCTGCTACAAAACCCAGTCCGAGCTTACCTATTGCGGACTGTCAACTCTCGCTGTCACGCTCAATGCGTTGTGCATAGACCCACAGAGAATATGGAAAACTCCATGGCGCTGGTACACGGAAGACCTGCTCGACAATTGCAGGCCTTTAGAAGTTGTCAAGAAGGCTGGCATCACGATGGAAGAGTTCGCATGTCTTGCCAAGTGCAACGGCGCAGTGTGTAGTATAACTAGAACTGAAGACACCGAGCAAAGTTTTCAGCTTTTTCGTGACACCGTGATAAGTGTCTGTACTGGGAGGCGAGGCTTGTGTGACGACCCTTTGCACGCGTTGGAGCTGATGGTGGTACTGTTCCACCGCGCCACCTTGACACAGCATGGCGAGGGGCATTATAGCCCTGTGGCCGCGTACGATGAAGAGTCCGACTCAGTTCTAATTCTAGACGTTGCTCGATACAAGTACCCGCCGTTTTGGACTCCAGTTAGAATGCTTTTCAATGCAATGTTGCCGAAAGACCCGGTAACCATGAAGAGCAGGGGCTATTTTGTGCTTAAGGCGAAAAAAGGAGGAAAATTAGGACATTATTGCTCTTGTAACCGAAAAATTGCTTAACACTAAAGCCGCGGGTCGCCAATTGCATTTTTAAAAGATTTTTTTACTTATATTAAACACTTACAATGTTAGGCTTTGTTTGAATACGGTCAACAAATAAGCACGAAGAAAAATAACATATACCATTTTGTTTTTTAATGGCAAAAATGACGTCGCAGAAAAAAAAAATATCCTGGAATCAAGTCCAGAATCTGAACTTATCACTGGAAAAATCTACTCATTTTCATAGTATGTAGAAAAGGTGTAAATATGATTTTCCATACTATGTAAATCAATTTACAAAGTTTTTACAATTTTCGAATTGAGCAAATAAATGAGAAATAGGACCATAGGCTTTATAAAACAATATATTCATGTGTACATTTCAGGGCCGGGGAGGGGGGGGGGGGGGGGGGTGGGTTGCCTTGCTTTACCTGTATAAATCCATTGCTTGATAAGACTATATTATACTCTCTGTCAAACCCAGATACCCCCTCCCTCCCTACTTGAACCACCATCACTCTAACCCCTTATTCTCCCCACTTTTGGGGACACTCCGCCGACCGTGGATTTCCTGGGTTTCGTGCGTAAGACTAACTGGGTTAAGGAGAAGGGGGTATCCTGCGGTAATGGATACCACAGGGAGACCGTGTCTCCAAGAAATGCTAGCATGTCTTACAAAAGTGGGTCTTTTTATTGAAAGATGTCTAGTGTTCCCATATATTTGCTACACTATGCGTACAGATAGGCATGTTATGAATTTATGTCTTAGACATAAATACAGGGCCTACGTATTTCTAATGCCCATCAACTCTCCTTTGCACCGTATCTACTTCGGGTAGTGATGTGTACTTCCGCGTAAAAGAAATCGCGTGCTACGAGGAGGAAAACTAGAAGGTTTATCCCCTTTTTTATTTATTCATTCATCCATCCATCCATTTATTTATTCATCCATCCATTCATTCATTCATACATTCATTCATTTCTGCAGTGTTTGAGACATACTTTGGGATTTTAAATACATGTCAAGTAAACAATTGACGGCTTGAAGCGTCGATACACCACAGGCGGCCCAAATGCCGCCAAAAGGGTCACGTGTTGTTGTTGTTGAGTGTGTGTGAATGAGAATGGCGAAGAGTCACCAAGGAATGTGTGTCGCCAAGAATGAAGGCTCAAGAGTCGTAAGTTTATTTCCCGTTAGATTTTTGTGACGAAAGGCCTTATGGGGCCTCTCGTCACTATGCCATCGGTTTGAGTGAGTGAAAGAAAGAGTTGTAAACAATAGAATTTCACTTGAAGCAGGCGTTCCTAGCGGTCATTCATCGAACACGTGATCGTCGTCGTAGATGTCGCTGGCGAAGAGGGATCGGATTGATTTCGGATTACGACGTTGTTTTGAATTATAGTCCACGAGCAGAAAATGATTGGAGTCAAACATGTGCTTTCTCTTCGCACTTCTCGTTTGATTTCACGAGCTCTTGTGAAGGTGAGTTGATTTAATACTTCTTTTACAATGTATTCTATCCCTTTTGTGTTTAGTACTAGGCACAACCTTTTATGCATTTGTCATGTTGGTATTTCTAAAGAATATTTCAGATTTTGGGGTGCTTTATGTGGTTTGTTTGCCAACAAAAGCTCGATTGCATCGCTTGCCTTATTACACAAGACCAGTCCTTATGGCCGTATGGTGTCCTTCAATTCCCTTCGGGGAACCAATAAACCCAGAAATGGGGCTCAAAATCTCCTTCGGGAGAGCATAGAATTCCTTCGGGAAGCAAACAAACCCAGAAATGGGGCTCAAAATGTGCTTCGGCACACTGAATATTCCCTTCGGGGAACTAGTAATCACAGCAATGTGATCTTAACTGTGCTTCGGCACACTGAAAATTTCCTTCGGGAAACTAATAATCACAGCAATGTGACTGAAAGGCACTATAATGGCAAATATTGTGGAAACCAATTTGTGAACAAAAGTATTTTCGGGATACCTGTGTACATGTTGCTGTATTTGTCGGATAAAACAGGGCAAACAAATCACATGTTTAGCACTGTATATAATGATCGAAGTAATCTTGTTGACGAATTCACCTCAAAAACTAGTAATAACAGTATAACAAATGCATTTGAGAAAACTATGCCTAGTATTGAAAACAAACATGATAATAATAAACATACATCTTGTCCATCTATCAAGATCTCCAAGTGTATAGAAAATCATAGACATTCTCGAATATGTTCAAAGCAACTAAATCACAAATGTAGAGATAGAGAACCATCTAGAATATCCCTAAAAAAAGTTATGAGATTGCTCAGATATAGAAAGTTAAGAAAAAGACACAAAAAGATGATTATTAAGGGCACACCTGTTTCATCTGTTTTTTACAGAATTGCTACAAACTATAACTATTGGAAATTGAAATACATTAACAGACTTAATAGTTTCTATAGTTCCTTTTTTAGAGCAACTTGTAAAACATCAGTGAGGTATAATGGATGTAAACAAACTCTTTTATTGTCTGGGGACATTGAATTGAATCCTGGTCCTGTAACTGATAATAATAATATTGAAGATATATGTTTATATAGTAATGGTGACTTTACGTTAAGATACCGAATGCTTCGACATGGTTTAACACCACTAGATGTTGGTGGAGGAGGTGATTGCTTTTTCAAATCAGTATCACATCAGCTATATGGTAATTCAAATAAACATGCAGAAATTAGAGCTTTAGGAGTGAGATATTTAAAGGACAATCCTGAACGATTTATTGAAAGTATCATAGATTCATCTTGGTCACAGTGTTTAACTAATGTGTCTCTACAAGGAACATGGGCCAATCATATTATAATACAGGCTGTTGCTGATGCAATGAGTTTAAAGATTCATATTATAGAATCAGATTCAAATATTAGGGAAGTCACATTAGTTGAGCCAGCAAATACAATAATAAATAATATTAGAACAATATACATAGGACATATTGGTCAAGTGCACTACGTATCAACATGTTCTGTTTCACATCAACAAAGTTCGAACAATATTGACAGGGAAAATACAATTTCGAGTCGTCCAGAAAAAAGAAAGCAAGCAAGTACAAGCAAAAGTTCTAATTCAAATGAAACAAAAAAGCAAGACAGGGCTACCTACATTAGGCAATACATGAAGGAATACAGGCAATCCAAACAAAATAATACTTCACCAGAAAAAAAATCAAAGAGAAATGAATACCAAAGAAATTATAGAGAAATGAATGCATCACCAGAAAAGAAATTAAAGTGTAATGAATACCTAAGAAAATATAGAGAAATTAATTCATCACCAGAAAAGAAATTAAAGTGTAATGAATACCTAAGAAAATATAGAGAAATGAATGCATCACCAGAAAAAAAATCAAAGAGAAATGAATACCAAAGAAAAAATAGAGAAATGAATGCATCACCGGAAAAGAAATCAAAGCGTAATGAATACCAAAGAAAATATAGAGCTAACTCATCCATTGAATTTGCAATAAAGCGGTTCCAAGAAATAGTAAACCAAGGCCCTCTGTATATTTGTATATGTTGTGATCAACTATGGTATAAACATAGTGTGAGTAGTACTACTAAGCTGAGACAATCAAATCCTGATGTTGTGAAATATCTATTAAATAAGATAAGTGTTGGTAACAAAGAATGGGTTTGTAGAACATGCTCTAATTATTTGCAAAAAAATAAAGTCCCACCATGTGCTGTAGCGAATGGTATGGCATTTCCAGATAAACCAGATTTCTTTGATCTCAATGAACTAGAATGTAGATTATTAGCTCCAAGAATTGCATTTCAAAAATTAATGCAGGCACCTAGGGGGAGACAGCTTAAGATACATGGAAATATTGTTAATGTACCTGCTGATGTAACTAATACAGTTAATATATTACCACGATTGCAAAATCAAACTGCTACAATTAAAGTTAATTTAAAGCGGATGCTGAAATATAAGAGTTCTGCACTGTCACTAAATGTAAGACCATATAAAGTACTTCAAGCAGCAAATTGGCTTATAACACATAGTAGTTTATATAGAGATGAAGGTATAGTACTGAATAATGACTGGATCAATCAATACAACAGAGCTGATAATGATGAAATTAATGAGAAGGTACAGTCAGATACAATAGATGAAACTGATGACAATGATATTGATTCTGAAGGGCTAGACCAAAATGAATAACATGAAGATGAAGCAGAAACAATTGCTGGTGTTACTGATACTATGTTTACAGCAACTGACTTTTTAGAAGATAATGAAAGGCAAAACATATTAAATATTGCTCCAGGTGAAGGGAATAGACCATTAAGTGTTTTTAGAGACAAATATTGTGAAGAGTTAGCATACCCTGGAATATTTCTTGGACAACCACGAATTGACAATAAACAAAGATTAGTCGATATTAACTATAGTGATATATGTAAATCAGAGTTGAGACGGTCTGACAGACGAGCTGCAGTGTGCATTGAAAATATATTTTACAAAACAAAAAAGTTGCAAATGAAAATTCTCTTAGGAAAATCACATATAGCTCTGAGAAAATGTAAGGGAAACAACAAAAATATTACTGCTGGACAACTTAAACAGCAAGGATCAATAGACAGATTGATTCGTCATGATGATGGATACAAATTTTTAAATGCATTGAGAGGTTCACCTCCATACTTTGAAAAAGCTAAAAAAGATCTGTTTGCAATGATTAGGCAGTTAGGTCCTGTTACACTATTTTGTAGTTTCTCATCAGCTGAAACACAATGGATGCACCTACTTAGAATACTTGGTCAGCTTGTAGACAATAAGGAATACACTGATGAACAAATAGACAATTTTAATTGGGATGACAGGTGTCGCTTAATTCAGAGTGACCCTGTGACATGTGCAAGACACTTTGATTATCAAGTTAATCAATTTTTAACAAACTTCTTGTTCAGTTCTGCTCAACCTTTAGGTAAAATATCTGACTGGTTTTACCGTGTAGAATATCAGCAAAGAGGGTCTCCTCATATACATATGCTGATGTGGCTTGAAGATGCACCACAATTTCAAATAGATAGTGATGAAGATGTCACATCATTTATTGATAAGATAATAACTTGCCAAAAGCCAGTAGACAATGCTGATTTACTAGTCTTGGTTAATAGACAGGTACATAGACATTCGCATACATGCCGTAAAAATACAAGCAGCAAATGTAGATTTAACTATCCACAGCCACCAATGAAGCAAACTATGATAATATATCCTCTAGATGAGGATACACCCGAAAAGGAAATAAAAATATATAGAGATAATTGGAAGGCAATTCAAGTGTATCTAGATGAAAGCAAAGAAGGTGAAGATATTACATTTGACCAGTTACTCGTGAACCTTAATATCACTAAACAAAACTATTTACTTGCTGTAAGTTCATCGATTAACACACCTACTGTGTTTCTGAAAAGAAATCCCAATGAATTACGCATAAATAATTACAACCCTGATTGTCTCTCTGCATGGAGAGCTAACATGGATATACAGTTTGTCTTAGATGTCTATGCATGTGCTGTGTACATAGTGAATTATATATCAAAAGGCCAGAAAGGCATGAGTGAACTTTTAAGAGAGGCATGTACTGAAGCTAGGCAAGGTAATAAAACAATAAATCAACAAGTAAGGGATATTGGAAGTAAGTTCCTCAATAATGTTGAGATAAGTGCACAAGAAGCAGTGTACATTGTGTTACAGCTTCCAATGAGAAAATCATCTAGACAGATAATATTTATAAATACATCACCACCTAATGAAAGAGTTGACCTATTAAAACCAATGGATAATATTAATGAAATGGATGATGACTCTGAAGAAATCTATACCGTCCAGTGGTTTACTCAAAAGATATTCAAAGCGCCCTCTAAAACTAGAAAATATCACACTTGCAGACTGGGCAGCATGGTATGATTGTGCTGGAAAGCCTTATTTAAAACAAACTAATCAAGTTGATGTTGATGGTCTTCCGTTAGAGAATTTTGTTGATGATAATCTAAATGATGATGATGATACAGAAGCTCAGAAAACACCACGTAGCAAAACTAAAAAACGAGCAAAGGCTAGGATAATTAGAAGTGTGTGGTTTAATAAGGAAGCTGAGCCGGAAAAACATTATCGTGAACTTCTAATGCTATTTACTCCATGGCGAAATGAAGAAACTGATATTCTTGGTACATTTTCATCTTATGAAGAACGCTATATGTTACTTGCCAATGTCATCAATGAACAAATGAAACAATATGCAGTTTGCAATGAGGACTTTAATGAAATACAAAACAAGACATGAATAGATTAGAGGATAGATTTGATGAGATAGCACCTTGTACTCAAAATCTTGAACAACAAGACCGAGCTGAAGGTGATCAAGACTTACATCCTGACTTCACTGGAAACTATAATCTATCAGATGATTTAGGAATACCATCAGTTGATAATACTGAAACACTTATTATGAATGAACTGCCAGATGATGAATATAGATGTATGGTACAGACGTTGAATAAAGAGCAAAAAGAATTTTTCTATCATGTACTACATTTAATAAAAACTTCTGGTGAGGCATTTTACTGCTTTCTAAGTGGTGGTGCAGGTGTGGGTAAATCACATGTCACTAAAGCCTTATACCAAGCTGCTTTGAAATATTATAACACCAGACCTGGCGTTAATTTTGCTGAAACAAAAATACTTATGTTAGCACCCACAGGGAAAGCAGCATATAATATAAAGGGCAATACCATTCATAGTGCTTTAGCAGTACCAGCCTGTCAGTCATTAAAGAACTATAAGAAACTTGATTCAAGTAGGCTTAATACATTAAGATGTCAAATAGGTGGACTTAAGTTGATATTTGTAGATGAAATATCTATGGTTGGTAATACTATGTTTAATGTCCAATTCAATAATAGACTTAAAGACATCAAAGGCAGCTCGCTACCATTTGGCGGTGTTAGTATTGTTGCTATAGGAGATTTGTTTCAATTACAACCTGTAATGGATGGTTATATATTTAAAGACATGGATAATGATGAATATGGTGTTCTTGCACCTAATGTATGGCAAGAACTTTTCAAAATGTTTGAACTTAAAGAAATCATGCGACAGAGGGAAAGCAAAGACTTTGCTGAATTATTGAATAGATTAAGAGAGGGAAATCATACTAAAGAGGATATAATCAAATTAAAGGAAAGAATTCTTAACCACACTAGTGCTCAGTATCCCAAAGATGCACCTCATTTATTTATTCAAAATGCTAAAGTCAATGACTTCAACTATAAAGCTCATAATGCTCTTCAGGGTCCAAAATACTCTATTAAAGCACATGCCACTGTCATTGGAACAGATTCGGAAGAACTTAGAGACAAAATATTAAAGCAAATACCTAAAGATCCTAGAAAAACAAAACAACTGCATTCTGTTTTGCATTTGGCAATTGGTGAAAGAACAGAGATATCACTAAACACTAGAAATGATGATGGTATGACCAATGGTGCTGGTAGTGTCATAAAATTTATGCAAATACATAAAACAGACAAACCATCAGGTATTATATGGGTACAGTTTGGTCATGCTGATGTTGGTCAAAAAACCAGGCATGATAATAGACAGCTATATGTCAATGATATTGAACCAACATGCACACCAATCAAACCTATTAGCACTCAATTTGCTGTAGGTAGAACAAGATCTGTACACGTGATGAGAAAACAATTTCCACTTAGACCTGCTGCTGCTAAAACAATACATAGATCACAGGGTGATACTGAAAGTAGAATTGTAGTAAATTTTGAAACCAAAAGAGCCATTCCTCATATACATTATGTAGGATTAAGTAGAGTAACAACTATAGATGGTCTATATATAACTGACTTATGTGAAAGCAAAATAGCTGTTAATACTGACGTCCAAACTGAAATGCATCGATTGAGAACTGAAGGAAAACTGTCACTTTCTGTTAGTCCCATATATGAAGCACCTCAAGCTAGTATTAAAATCTGTTTTCTCAATGCAAGATCATTGCACAAGCATATAGATGACATACGTCATGACTTAAATTACTCAAGCACTGATGTAAATATTTTTTTCAGAAACAAGATTTTTTCAGCATGAAAATGATGATTCATATCTATTAGATGATAAAAACTATACATTGTTCAGAAATGATGGTACACCAAGACAAAATGTAAGGCCATATGGAGGTACAGCAGTGTATAGCCGTCTTGACTATTACCCAGGATATCCATTTTGTAGTAATATACATGGTGTAGAAATAACTATTTTGAGGTTTATGATCATACCTCATATTACAATAGTGGGAGTATACAGCTCACCAACAGTATCAATAACAGAATTATGTAATGCTATGAAAGAGACACTAGACTCTCTACCAACACAAATTAACATTTTTATTGGTGATTTCAATGTGAACTGGTTCAGTGAATCACGCCGTGCATCACTTTATAACTTTTTTATAACACAAAATTGTTATAGACAGCTAGTTTCATGTAGTACAACAGACAGTAAAACCTGTATTGACCACATCTACACTAATTTACCTGAAGTGCAAACAAGCTTTCAGATTTTGGAGACATATTTTTCTGATCATAAAGCCATTTGTGTATTGATAAACAGCTTCATTAACTAAAGGCAAAAATTGATAATGGAGTCTATAAATACAGTGCAAACAATTTACATTACACACTAGTTTATTTAACATTAGCACATACTGATTATGTTCTTATGAGACTACCGGTATTCTGAATAATTAGGTACTTATTATAAATATTATGTATTAGAAACACAGTTAAATACACTCAATAGTGCAATTGTTTAGATACACTTTATTTCATTACAGAATACCAACATGAGCACTCCTACAACAAACCCGTAAGTACTTGTATCTTAATTTCATTTCTATTTTTCGTTTCCATCTTATCTTAGGTAATATCTTTGTACTCTTTGCTAATATTATTACATAACATCTCCTTTTAATTGCAGACAACAACAACTCAACAAAGCTGACGACTCACCAGGTAAGATATATATTTCTTTGTTGTGTAAAGCATAATAAACAATGTGTTTGCAATGACTAAAATAAGTTCTATTCTTTCAGATGTTCAACTAGAGGGTTTTGTTCATAGCCTAAGTCCTGTTAAGCATGCGAAAAAAAAAAAACAGAAAACCATACTTTGACTGTCTTGTCCAAACTGGAGAAGCTGAAAAGGTCCGTGCCGTGTGCTATGACCCACAGCTAAGAAAAAATCTCCTTGAACCATACCAAAATAAATCACCAATAAAAATCACAGCCACCAAAAGAATGGCTAGCACCAGTACCTCTGAAGAGTTCAGAATGACGAAAAAATCAAAGATAACATCAGCAGCGCCAGAATTCTCATATAACTCCCAAGTTGTCTCATCTATTGTGACGGTGCAAGAAGCGTTATCAGCGCCAGAATACAAGGCAGTTGACATTGTTGCTAAGGTGGTAACAAAGAATCACGAAAATCAATTGATCATTAAACAAGGTCAACAGCTAAAGAAATCAGACTGTATCATTGGTGATGAGCATAGCACAATAAAACTCACTCTCTGGGAAGACCTCATTGACAGTGTAGAATGTGGAAAAACGTACACATTTAAGAATGTTAGAATCAGAGTATTTGATGACGTTAAATATCTATCTACAAATACTTCAACATCAATTGAACCAGCTGATCGACAAATCCATGACATAAACTTAACATCTGAGCAATTTGCTGAAAATATTATCGAGGGACGGTTTATCGGTGCCAATGTGAAAGCAGCAAACTCTTGTGTTGTATGCAACACCACGCTAAATCAAGATGATAGTGAAGATGACATGATAACATGTCCCCTGCCAACTTGCCAAACAACTATGCTCTTTTCAGAATGCCAAACAAAACTGGTTTGCAACTTAACTGTCAAGAAAACTGATGGCAAAATGCAGATGTACACATGCTTTAATGATGGCCTGCAAAGTTTTCTCATCTCCATCAACAAAGGCGACACTAGAATAGATGACTTATCACCTAAAGAACTGAACAAGCTTTTCTTAACTGCTGGAACTAAGCAACTTATTGTGGATAATTCAACCTCTGTCATTCATCAGGTTCTCTTTTAGACCTCAAAACACGTCGAAGGTATAAACACTACAGAAAAACATTTATTTGCATATTTTGAGTTTTTGTTGAACTACAGGCATAATGTCTGATATTCTCTGCTTTTCTTGTATAATACAGAGAAATTCATTCAAAAAAGTTAAATTTAGAGTTCGTTTAGTTGTAAAACTGGAACCAGCATTATTGTTCTTGTTCATATTGTATCTAGATGACTGTGTACAATGGTCTTGCTGATATTCAACTCATATTGATCATATTGTATAAGCCAAAATCTAGTTATTGGTCAACCAAGACCATCCATGATAAATTGTTTCTAATCAACAAACATTTCACAATTATATTACAAAATAGAGTGAAAGTACAGACAAATATTATTTTAAAGGGATTTTATTGAATATATTTTTATATAAGATGTTACTGTTCATATTATAACACTATATCAATATTTTTGAAAAGCCACAAAAATTGTATTCACGTTATATATTTATATTGAAGTGGAAATAAAATGTTTATATTTTGCAAAATTGAACATTTTTATGGTGTTTAGCCACACAACCTAATTTTTCACATCTTTCTGTTTCTTATGCTTACACTGTAAATTCTAACTTCTTCAGAAACAATTCACTATGCTAAGACCTACACTAAAGTCTCTACTCTTTACGTTTCTTATGCATTATACCTTGAGTCACATGCAGTCTTTGACTGCCTATTTTTATATTGAGCTATTGATTGTGATTATGTATTTTGTTTATGTTTAGTTTTAATAATACATGCGAACACGCGCATCACGAAGAATAAAAGCGGCGAAAGGTGCCGAGCTGGATGGCACGTGAACGAGTTGTCGTACTATTAGAAACTCTTGCGGACGTTGATTTAGAGAACTCACACACCACTACATCATTAAAAGACTCTTGAAGACTGAGAATTGGCTGCAGAGTGTATTATTTGGGTGATAATTTAGATAAGAAGCAGCGATTCGAAGAGAGTTTGCGCGAAAATAATTCGAGACATCGGAGAAATAGAGAATTTGCCACGCTTCAATATGCAAATTAGCGAAGCCATTGACAGAGGCCGGCACAGGAAGCCCAGCGCCGAGAGATTGGGAGATTCTGCGAGTGAGGTAGGCTCAAATGTTTCCATCACTAGCTCTTTGTTAGCGAAGAAAGCGGCTGCGAAAAGGGCTGTTGCTCAATTAAAACTAATACAACTACAAAGGAGACAAGAAATGGAAATAAAGGAAAATGAGATGTAACGCTCTCACGAACTCTTTGATGCGCGATGCGGAATAGAACAGGCTGAATTAGAGGCTACCATTTTCGAAGAAATAAATGGGGAAGGGAGGGCTCAAATGCAACGCTCAGAAGCCACTAGTACCCACTGAATCGTATCAGAAAAGACCCATTTCCGATTTGAACCCCAATGCGCCCTCGTGGAACCAGTCCGTTGAAATGCAAAATATCAGGGCTGATGTCAGCAGCGCAGCAAATCACGGTCACGATAAGTCCTTTGAGAAGTTAGCAGCTACATTGAGGCAAGGTTTCACTCTACCTAGGCCTGAGATTCAGAGATTTGACGAAAACCCGCTAAATTATTGGTCGTTTATTCGCTCTTTCGAAAATAACATCGACAGAAACACTTCTGATGAGAGCGAGAAGTTAACATATCTCCTCCAGTATTTTTCCGGTGACGCAAAGCGTGTCATTAGTAGTTGCGTGACAATGGATCCGACAGTCGGCTACCGTACCGCCCGGAATTTACTGAGGCAACGTTTTGGCCATCCATACACTATCGCATCTGCACACGTTAAGGAGATTACGGATGGCCCACCGATTAAAGCGTCAGATGTACAGAGCTTGATGGGGTTCGCGGACAGACTTAAAAACTGTGAGAACGTTTTATTGCACTGTTAGTTTCAGGGAGTAGTTTTAACTCCAAAAAGGGAGTAAAAAACCGAGGTACAAAATGACTCCCTTTTTGGAGTAATTTTTTACTCCCTTTTTCCTACTCTCTCAAGGGAGTAGATTTTACCCCTGTAGGGGAGTAACTAAAGGGAGTGATTTACTAGGTTGCTTGCTATTACTCCATTAAAGGAGTACAATTTACCCTCAAAATGGAGTTATTTTTTACTCCTTTTTTTCCTACTCTCTCAGGGGAGTAAATTTTACCCACTTTAGGGGGTAGCTAAGTGGAGTAATTTACTAGGTTGCTTGTTGTTACTCCATTAAAAGAGTACAATTCACCCTCAAAATGGGAGTCAATTTTTACTCCCTATTTTATTTCCCCCTACTAATTGGGTAACTAAAGGGATGATTTCAACCCCCTCCCCCCTGTTTTTACAAAATGGCCGTTTAAACTCCACCTACTTCAGGGGTTAATACTGGAGAAATTAGAGTAATTTAGAAACACCAAGGAAAAGACGTTATTATGAATTTGACAAATCATTTAATTAAACAATTCAGTTTAAAAAATAACAAAAATATAAGTTGAAAAAATGTTTGAAAAATAATAGTCATTTGACATAAAGTATCCAGGACAAAATTACTAACAAGTGTTCCAACATAACAAAGCTGAAACAAACATACACAATATTATTTTTCTATAACTTTTAACAGCTTTTGAACATTACCCTTTTTGGCGTCATTACGGTTTTCCAAAAGAACTGCCTCCTCCTCCATCTTTGTATATTCAGATAAGAAACTAGAAGCCTAATGCCTCTATATGCACCATTTTTAACAAATTTAAAAATTTGAACCTGGTAGGCTAGCTTGAAAAGATAACTAGGTTCTTCATATGCAGGGTTTACTGTGATCAGAATATACGGACAAAAACCAACTACAGTAACATTAGATATTCAAAATAAATATCTGGACAAGTTTTAGGTGCAAGACTGATTACTAGGTTTTTACTAAGCTAAGTTATTCAATTTTTTGCTTCAAGTAACAGTTTATAAAGCATAGGCGCTTTAGATGTAAGTACAGTGATTAGTGAATAACTTTACGCATTGATACATTCCTTATACCTCAAACTTCTTTCTTTTCTGGCTTTGCAACTCGAGCACATTTTACTATCTCTATCATAATGTCCTGCGAAGATAATAAGAGAAACACATAAGAAGGTAGTATTGCTTTGGAAGATAACAAAGAATCACAAAACATATCAGTCTAGTTCGAGAAATCCGCTCACGAACGATGATTTGATGCTGAAGTTGGTCGCAAAAATCACATTTAGTATTGAACCTATCACATTAAAAAGCCCATTACACACTAACCTTTAACTTCAATCCATGTTCTGACATCAAATCCTTAAAAAAGGTGAATTACGCGTAGAAGACGGGAATAAACGGCTATCCGTTTGGAGGCTATGGCTTTCGTTCGACCGTTATGATTTTGCGCCTTGGGCCCAAGCCCCTCTCGGCCACTTAAAGCGAGGAACGCCTGGTACATTTTGCTTTTACGGGCCCTGGTGAGCCGTCTTCTATTTGCAAAGCGGGACTTCTTTTTTTTTATAATCTCAAGTAGCATTTCTATTAGAAACAATATATATGATTTTATAATGTTCAAATCGGATCTAAGAATTTTATACAATTATCACCCTACCTATCTTTCTTTTCAATGCAGTACTAATTATTCTGAGCAAATTCTGAAAGTACACCACATAAAACTCATGTTCGAGTCCAATGCCTGTCTTTGATTACATTTCCTATTGTTGTAGTACAGCTGACAATATATGCAAGTATGGTGAGGCCTGTTCTTGTATTGAAAATGTTCTTTTAGGATTTCCTAAGAATTTCCTAAGAGTTCCTAAATTGTAGAATGCTTCAAATCTTCTTCCTAAGATTTTCTTATCCAAATTATTCCGATTTTCTGGTCTACTGCTTATACTAGGAAATCCTAGGAATTTTTAGGAAGTTTAATCATATTTTGTTGTTTTGATCGAACTTAGGAAATCTTAGGAAACTCCTAGGCACAGGGTAGAGTTTTTTGTCTCAACAATAAATACGATAAATTATTATTTTTATCTGTTGTCTTATATAATAAAGACTATCGTTTTCCTTCTTAAATTCAGCTAATTCAGAGTAAAAAAACAACTCGCTTTATTTTATATATTTGGTGTGGTTTGTTACTGCTCTAAAAAGATACAGCTGGAGTAAAAACTACTCTTTCAACACGAGATGGCTGGAGTAGTTTTTACTCTTCAAAACCTACCCCCTCAAAGGAGTACTTTTTTACTCCATTTCTTGACCATCTGGAGTAAAAATAACTCTTTTCACTTCAGATAGTTGGAGTAGCTTTTACTCTGCTAAAATTACCCCCCAGAAAAGAGTACTTTTTACTCCATTATTTGACCAACAAGAGTGAAAATTACTCTTTTTCTAATAAACATTCGATACTAATTCTCAGCAGAGTAAAACTTACTCCGTTAAGGGAGTAAACAAAAAAAAATACTCCTCAGTGGAGTAGTTTTTACTCCAATAAAGGAGTTCAAATTACTCCTTTAAAAGTACTCCATCGCAAAGAGTAGTTTTTACTCTCTGAGTGGAGTAAAAATAACTCCCTGAAACTAACAGTGTGTCCATAGATCATATAGACGAAATAAATAGTGCAGAAAACCTAAGAAAGGTCGTAGAGCGATTACCGTACTCATGGAGAACCAAGTGGCTTGACAGGGCGGATGCCATACAAGAGTCTGGGGCGAGGCCTAGAATCCATCATATCTCAAAATTTGTTTCGGACAAGGCTAGAGCAGCAAATAACCCGGTGTTCGGAACTGTGTGTAACGACTCTAAGGACAAACCAAGGTTCACGGGTAATAAGAACAGGGCAGGCACACCTAGCGCGAACAAGGGTAGCACACATAACACTCAGGGGCTGCGAATGATCAGCTTGGGTCAGGCGATAAACCAGATGTGAAAGCAGACGTGAAAGCGGGCTATGAGGCGCGCGATAAGCAAGTGAAGTACTAACAACTCCGGTCAATGAAGACCAAGTACGACTGGCAACAGCAAGGTGCGGTTGAGGATAGTACCGGTAAGGCTAAGAGGAAGAGAAGGACGCAGTGTTGCAACATACGCTCTACTCGACAACGGATCAGACGTTTCGCTGTGCGATACAAGTCTTGTGCAGGAGCTTGGAATCGAAGGAGTGGAGCGATCGTTCTTCCTTACAACGCAAGAGAAGAAAGAAAGTTCGAAGACGGGTTTGGAGGTGAAGATGAAAGTGGAATCAATCGACGGTGCAGAGAAGTTAGACATCCCGAAGGTGTGGACGGTGCAAAAGCTGAACGTTTCAGCTAGTAGTATACCGACTGATCGGGACACACAGAACTGGGACCATTTACAGGGCATCAACTTGCCTGAAATCGACGACAAAGAGATACGTCTGCTCATCGGAGGCAACGTGCCCGAAGCATTCTGGGTGCTAGAAGAGAAACGGGGTGGCAGAGGCCAACCGTATGCAGTGCGTTCATTGTTAGGATGGGCACTTCTCGGTCCAACAGAGGAATGCTCGACAGAGGCCGATGGCGGTAGCGTGAACTTCGTGCGCCTAGACGAGTCAGAGGTGAAAACTGACGACCCTTTATTGAGGAAGCTAGAGAGTTTCTGGAAATCGGACTTTGTAGATACCGGTACCGTTACGCAAGCGTCCATGTCAGTGGAAGACAAAAGAGCCTTAGCGAAGATAGAAGAGTCAGTTGGGATGGTGGACGGGCATTATCAGATGTCGTTCCTAATAATAGACCGTTAGCCGAACGTAGACTCTGTTCGTTAAAGAAGAGATTCCAAGCCAATCAGGAGCTTTTCGACATGTACATGACTGCTGTAGATGATTATATTGCGAAGGGATACGCGAGAAGGGTCCCAGAAGAAGAGTTAGAGGCTTCTGGCAAGCCGTTGTGGTACTTACAACACCATCCGGTCGCACATGCTCAAAAGAAAGGGCGTGTGCGCGTAGTGTTCGACTGCGCGGCTAAGTATAAAGGCACTTCATTGAACGATCAGTTATACCAGGGCCCAGATCTGACTAGCAATCTGACCGGGGTGTTAACGAGGTTTCGACAGGAGAAGGTTGCCATGGTGTCAGACGTGGAAGCTATGTTTCATCAAGTGAAGGTCGATAAGAAGGATCAAGACGCTCTCAGGTTCCTATGGTGGCCCGACAATGACTTGACAAAGGAGCCTGTCGACTACAGAATGGAAGTACACATATTTGGAGGAACGTCTTCACCATTCTGTGCGAACTACGCACTGCGACGTACTGCAGATGATAACAAGAAGACTTTGAACCAGAAGTCGTGAGTTCAGTTAAGAAGAACTTTTACGTAGACGACTGTCTGAAGAGTGTTGAGACAACAAGAGTGATCTTATCGAGTGATCTGAGAGAGCTGTTGACACGTGGTGGTTTTAAGCTCACGAAATGTCTAAGCAATAAGAAGGATGTCATTGAAGCGATCCCTAAAGGTGAACGAGCAAAGTCTGTGCTGGATTTGGACCTGAACGAAGATGAGCTACCCCGAGAGAGGACACTAGGCGTCCAGTGGAATGTAGAAACTGATATGTTTGAGTACACGGTCAGTCCCAAGGAGAAGCCCTTCAGTCGTCGCGGTATACTCTCGGTTTCGAGCTCGGTTTTCGATCCGATAGGATACCTGGCTCCAGTGATACTGCCGGCAAAATTGCTGCTTCAAGACTTGTGCAGAATCGGATACGGATGGGATGACACCGTTGGAGACGTGGAAGCGCAGAGATGGAAGGCTTGGCTCGAAGAGCTACCGACGTTGTCAGAAGTCAGATTGGAGACATGTATAAAGCCACCGGAATTTGGGAGAGTGAAGAATGTCCAGTTACATCATTTTACTGATGCGTCGTCGTACGCTTACGGAGCCGTCTCGTACACCGCATTCTAACGCGGTGGGATTGGAACCGGGAGTGAGTCTGGACGACATCTTCAAGCGCTATTCGTCATGGATAAAGTTGAAGAGAGCAGTGGCCTGGCTGTTGAGATTTAAGGAGTATCTAAAGAAGAAGACTCGAACCACAAGCGTCTCAAAGGAAGCAATTCAAGGAAATCTCACCTGTAAGGAAGTCAAGTGCGCTGAAGTAGAGATAGTCAAGTATATTCAGAGACAGGAATTCGGAGAGATGATCGAATCCCTTAAGAAAGTGAAGAGGAATAGTGTGAGAGACCAATCGTAACGAGTCCTCAAAGAAACAGGTCCAAGCGGCTCTATACACAAGCTGAGTCCAGTTCTAGACGGAGAGCTGCTAAGAGCCGGAGGAAGGCTAGTAAGAGCACCTGTGGGGTACGAGTTCAAACAGCAGATGATCCTTCCGAGGAAGCACCACTTTACAGAGATTATAATTAAAGAGTGTCACGAGGATACTTCACACATGGGCAAATAGTACGTATTGTCAAGGTTGAGACAGAGGTACTGGATTCTGAAGGGCAGAGCGGAAGTAGGACGCGTACTTGGAAGATGTTTCGAGTGTCGCAAGCAGAATTCTCCAATGGGGGAACAGTTCATGGGAGACTTGCCTGAAGACCGGTTAACGCCTGATGATCCTCCATTTACAAACGTTGGAGTGGATTTCTTTGGACCGTTGTACGTTAAAAGAGGACGGAGCAGCGTAAAGAATTACGGGTGTGTTTTCACGTGCTTAACCACAAGAGCTGTGCACATAGAAGTGACGGAGTCACTAGAAACAGATGCGTTTTTAAACGCGTTGAGAAGGTTTACCAATCGGAGAGGAAGTCCGACCGTCATTCGTAGTGACAACGGGACGAATTTCATCGGCGGCGAGCGGGAACTACGTGAAGCCATCGGGGCTTGGAACCAACAGAAGATCGCTAACTTTCTAACCCAGAGGGGCATCAACCCGCCTGCAGCTTCTCACATGGGTGGGATCTGGGAGCGTGTTATAAGATCGGTGCGCAAGATATTGAATTCTTTATTGAAGAATCAGAGTGTCACCGGAGAGGTCCTGAGGGCACTAATGACGGAAGTAGAAAGTGTGCTTAATAGCAGGCCACTTACACGGAGCGGCGATGATCCACACGATCTGCAAGCCTTAACGCCCAACCATCTTTTACTGTTGAGGTCAAACATGAACTTACCACCAGGGCTTTTTGATAAGGCCGACGGCTACTTGAAGAGGAGATGGAGGCAGGTGCAGTATTAGGCGAACACTTTCTGGAAACGTTGGATCGCTGTCTACCTACGTTTCAGGAACGACAACGATGGCGGAAGCCTAGGCGCAATTCCCAGATCGGAGATCTGGTGCTGGTAACAGATGAGAGGGTACCCTGAGGGCATTGGCCTCTCGGTCGTGTCACTGCAGTCTGCGAGGGACGAGACGGATATGTGCGCTCGGTGACTGTCAAGACGAGGAACGAGGCGAAGCTCAAGCGGCCGATCGCGAAGCTGTGCCTATTAGAGGCGGACTGAGACACTAGTTTGTTTGTTAGTTTAAGTACCCGAGGTATCGACGAGTGTAAGGTAGTTACAGTAGATGAACTCGTTAGTCCATCGGGGCGGCGATGTAGCGTCGATACACCACAGGCGGCCCAAATGCCGCCAAAAGGGTCACGTGTTGTTGTTGTTGAGTGTGTGTGAATGAGAATGGCGAAGAGTCACCAAGGAATGTGTGTCGCCAAGAATGAAGGCTCAAGAGTCGTAAGTTTATTTCCTGTTAGATTTTTATATTGAGCTATTGACTGTAATTATGTATTTTGTTTATGTTTAGCTTTAATATTACATGCGAACGCGTATCACGACAAATAAAAGCGGCGAAAGGTGTCGAGCTGGATTGCACGTGAACGAGTTGTCGTACTATTAGAAACTCTTGCGGACGTTGATTTAGAGAACTCGCACATCACTACACGGCTCATCAGTTAACCTTATAGCAAGCTTTCTTTCTGACTGTTTATTTTAAGCAGCTCAATGGAATTTATTGTTGTAAAACAAAGAGAGGGCTTATAAATTACCCAGGAGACCCAGGGAACGAGGTTGACAAAGAAGTAGAAAGCGCGCCTCAGTCGATTGACTGGGCACGAGAGTTCTGTGTTTTTCCCATCAAACTTGTCGTAAATAAGATAAGGGGGGATAAGGGAGCGATATTCAGTTCTGATACATGATTTCTACCTTTTTTCGTTTTGCTCTAACTTTTTCGTTTTCTTTCTTGAAATCGGAGGAACTGAATGTTCTTCCTCGTTTTATTTGCTGTTGCTGACAGTTGAATTGTTCCTCCCAGATTATTTACGTATGACTTACAATATTCAGTTAAGGTCCAAAGCCATTACCTTAATTTCATGCACCTTTAGAAAAGAAAAACGTCGATTTTCTAATCTCCACCCTCAATTGAATTCCGAGACGAAAATCCGAGAGCCCATCTTTATTTCAAAAATTTATTCCACTTTGTGTTTACCGGGATGCGGAAATTCAAGCTACTTTAATCCCCAGTATTATAAAACTTTAATATCTCGCCCATTGTTTAAAGTCGGATCAAAACTGAGTTGTTCCATTAGAATTATTTGACGGTGCTCTCTCCCGCCATATGATAAGATGTACGATCACCGGTTAATTAATCGGTCAATTCACTCCTTTTCACGCAGGTTCCTTAAAATATGACACAAAGACGAGCACACTCCTACTGTTCTAGGAGTTCTCTTATAGGCATTTGTTATTTAATGTGTTTACGGGTTTAATAGAAGGCTGTATGTCGGCAGCGGAAACATATACCATCTAGCAAGAGCAGTCACAAAAGAGATGCGATGGCTAGTCGCTTGTCTCATCGTTACGTGAGTATTCACGAAGTGTGTATACTATCTTAGTATAGAGCTATAATCGATTAATAACTATTTTATGTGTGTGAATACAGCTGAATAGCGAGAAACATTTAACTATTTCAAACCAACCAAACAAATCTATACCGAGCAAGAAAAATAAGAGCAAGAAAACAAAAATCGAGTTTATTGCAAAAAAAAAAAAAAATGAATGGTTCTTTTATCCAGCAAGTTAATCGAACGGATCATGAGATCAACAAAATCCGAAAATCCCTACAAATTTAGCAAACACTTTCATATGACGATGGAGGTTTTTGCAGCGAAAAATAGCTTTTCGTTCCTTTTAATATTCTGTATCTTAAAACAGTCCTTTTGATATCCCAATTGAACAAATAAGTCTGAGATTTTTTGCTTTTTCGTGCTGGAGACCAAGAGGGACGAGTGGTTTAGAACACAAGCTGCTCTTGAGAATTTAGAAAATGCTGCAAGCAAAAGAAACTAACATTGATAAGTTTTATTACTAATAAGTTTTTAACTAGCGTGCGTTGTTTATCGACTGATAAGTTTTGTTATTAAAATGTCTTTGGCGTCTTAACCTCCAATCCTGTAAAAAAAGATATAAATAATAGAGCCAGACGTGAAAAACAAATCATTTTGTTTGGTTCAGTTATTCCCATTAAGAGAACTTTAGCTCAGATTCGTGCAGTGAATAAATTCATATTATATGATCGTGACGTCGGTTCTTTGAATCCTTCAACTTCAATTAGGGAGAACAGGTCATGAATCAACCATCAAACCGTTTCCCGCCACAATGCTGCATTGACGTGACTATAAGCAGAAGATGACGGCTAATTCGCGTGTTGGCGTGTTTGCGTTTAATGACTGAAATATCAACCACCAACGTTACATTAATTGCTAAGACGCGCCGGTATTCGTCAATGGCCAGTTCTGATTGAAATCCAACGCATGCGCATCGAAGATACAAGTGATTTGAATGATTTTTTTTATATTATTGAATGAAACCGATCGAAGTTAATCTTACCTTAAAAGACGCTACTTTCATCAAGTAACGGAACTCATAAATATATATTTAAACTTTTTAATTCTTTTTTTCATTTTTTGGCGGTATTGTCATCATTATTGTTTATTATTGTTGCCCTTTTTCAACCTCTTTCTTTACCATCTTGTAATTAAAATATCTCATATTGTACTTCGCATTTTGCTGTTGGTGCGTGATAAAATTGTTTTTTTTTTTTTCTTAAACTATTAGCTTATTATATTAATTGAATCTTGTTATTTGAATTGAGTTTTCGTGTAATTTTTGTCGAAATGTCACGCAAGCGCTCACGGAACTAATGTAACAAAAGTGTATGTTAATCTTACAAATTGACTTCCACATGAATGGATTCCCACAGCTGAGCATTTTGTTTACATCAATTTATTGCTTGTGCTTTGTAACGGCGCGTTGCATCTATGATAAACCATCACGTTGTTACCGGATTTCGGTCGGTTTTCCAGAGACCTCCAAGAAGTTAAAGTAATCCTCAGTCATCTCAAATACGCATAAGAATTACTTTCGATTTTTCTTATTGTGTTGTGCAAATTTGAGGCTCAATGAGAGCAGAATTAGAAAGTTTGGTTATAAATATTTGAGGTATGGAACCCTACAATATCGACAATGCTTGTGGTTGGTACTTATGATCAATCATCAAATAGTACAAGCTTGAAACATTTTCATCGAAGAAGTGTTAAAAGATTTAGCTGTAAATTCCCACGCGTGTTATTTCGCAGGGCACGTAGAGACATCATCACTTAGCTTTAGTTTGTCTCTATATTCAGGTCGATACAATCATCGAAGCCGACGAAGAAGATGATAACGATACAGTTCCAAAGAGAAAACAGAGAAATGATACCAAACAGGGTTATGTGAGCAAGAACATTGAACAGGAGTTGATGGAATCGAAGCGTTTCTGGCATCAAATGATGGAGAGAAAAAATGAAAATTCTTTCGAAAATTTTACTCCAAGGTATTTTATTGGTATAACTTGAGATATATACTGAAATTGTACTGAAGTACTCTGGTACTCCAAGTTTTCAATTTTAAGCTGCTGCTTTATTCTCACTCCCCCCTCTAAATGTCTTTCCGTGCTCTTTGATTACGCCTATCGATAAGGGACAACAAACACAAAACTATTAATTTATCTAATTGAATTTCAATCATTGAATATGCCATTTAAAATTAATTAGTCATATCTTAGATTTATTACCGCTCTGTTTTTATACAACCTCGTTGACAATCATATTGTGTTCATGGTCTCAGAATTGCCACTGTTGTCTATTTATTTTATTTGTCTTTTTATTGACGAGACTGGATAGCATTCATCTAATATATATTTTTGGTGCATGCATGTGATAAAATATACACAATTTTCGAATAATGTATGATATAAAATATATTTCGACCCTTGATTCTACCCAGATGGCTGGCATTTCTTGCTTTGTTTGTAAGTGTATTATTTTTTGCCCCTTGATAGTTTGAAATTACTTTGTGTGTTGGTCTTTCTTGCACCGTAGGAGTATTTTTACCTTTAGGAGAATCATAGTCTTTAATAGCTTACAGTTAACTGATCCATTAAAAGCATAAGAGCTTTTATACTGGTTTATTAATCATTTTAATTTTGATTTTGGAAAACAAAGCATTTTCGAAAATTACTTGCATTCTTTAGATTATCACAAACACTATTTTATATAGGACGGTTCACATTGGCTAAAAAATGAAATAAAAATCACAAAGAATAAAAAAAAACATATCTCACATATGATTGATCAAAATATCTGAAATACAATTCATGTCACATGATCGAGTCTTAAGCTCGCAGCATTGCGACTGTAAGTCACCTCTAAATATTGACATGCGAGCATAAGCCTTCCTTGACAACCAGCCAGTTGAAAGGCAAGCAATACGTCCCACTAATCACTTGTTCTTTCGTTCGGTTTGCTTAGCTAAGCTCCGTATGTGCCTACGACGCCAACATGACCTCCCGCCACGATTCTAAACTGTTGTTCATAGAATAAATAGACGTAGTTTCCTTCAGTTCCTTGTGAAAAAAAAAACAGAAATTACTCACAACATTTTTCTTGGAAATTAGATTTCGTTTCAAAAAGGCTTCTGTTCTGGATATCACCTCCTAATCTCTTAACAATTCACACTTCCTTTAACACTTTAGTAAAATAGCTTAGTACACTTTTCATGTTGTTCTTGACTCCTGTTAAGAACAAGGGACACTCGATAAAAAGCATGAAGATTTAAGTGATCATCTTATCGTCACGCTTAACAGTTAACTCTCTCTCTCTCGTGATCACGCTTATCAGTTAACTCTCGCTGTCACGGACACCTTCGGTAATCTTAGTGTTGGCACGGGCATAATGATAATCTTCTCTCATTTATTTGTTTTCATGTCCGCAATAGTTATAAGGTGTCCGAATAAGGGTGTCCACAAGGCGAGGGGTGACTTGTTATCAGATGTTAAAGACACGGCTGGGGTAGTTTCACAAAATAGCCTTTTTGACAACTGTAGACTGTGTTTGTGTTTGTCAAATTACAATTTGTGTGCTATGTTGGGAACTTAGTATACTCATCAAAGTTAGACTGAGTAGAATTTTTGATAAACCCATAAAGTATTTTGCACTTGGGTAAATGACGCACCAAAATGTACGTCCCGGTCCCAAAATGAACAAATTGGATTGCTTTATAATACCCGAGTTAAACATCACGTTCATATATTAAGGTGTGACAAATTCTCTTCCTTGGTCCTGGCTCCCCTCTCTCTACTATGACACGAATGATTGATAACACATAATAGCCACTAATCAACAATGCTAATTGATGGTTGAATTTCAAGTGCACAATAAACACCACTAATATTTACTGCAAAACCAACGGCAACACCAACGGCTGTTAACCACCGCACTCATGGGCCTGCAGAACCTTAGGAAGGAGCACGAGGGAGAGAGCTGTCAATGAGTTAGGTAAAATGTGTCCAAATCTTAGCGAGATTTTGACCAAGTTGAGAACTTGTAGTTAATTTATTCATGGTAAATTTCCTGGTCGTGACAGATGTTTTTAGCGTTTCCTTTGTATTTAACTTTTATCTTAAAAAAGACCTAAAATGGGAAGTCTGCGAATGCTATCTCTCTGCTCTTATCTCCAGTATCGCGTTAAACCCATGTAATGTCTCCTCTTGGTTGATAAACAAAGGTTGACACGACACTGTGTTAGGCATAAATAACGAAGGTTCCCGAAAAAGCGCTATCATTCTTTGTGATTATTACACTACGCGAGTTATTTGACCTATTATAACTTGTTATCGCAAACATTAATTAGTAATTTGCGTCAATTTACTCGCCATCGCTTGATGAAGAGTCAAACCTACAGTAATTGCCAAGGGCACTGTTTCTGATGTTATCATTTGTCCTTACATTAATCGAAATCCGTACCGTGTCGAGTAAGAGTTTTATTCTACTGTCATATAAACTTAGTCTACATAGAACTCTTTTTTTAAGGGTGAATCGTGTCTTAAACACATTATGCCCTTATCACTTATTGATCTTTGTGTTCGTTTAGCGGATTATTAAAGCCTGTTGACACTGATGTTAAGCAATCAACTTATTCAACATCAAAGACAGACTACGCAATCTTTGTAAATATGTATGCTATGAGCCAGAATTTTCATGAATTTGTTTAACTAAACCCTCGATAAATTTCTTACTGGTAATTTTAGTGTTGTTTTGCTTCTCTCCCTTCCTTTGTAACACACAGGCAGTCAAACATAGATGTGTTCGCCGGAGTTTTAACTGTGATTACGACTATAGAGAAATGAGTCCTGTAGTTTTTTTTTTTTTTTTTAGCGTTCGATAAATTATTATAAAACAAGTGCTTGCTTCTTCAGCGAGAATCCCTCTTGTCTTAGTCAAATATGATATTAAAGTACATACTTTTTCAAGAACGTTTTTTAATACTATAGGGTTTTTGTACATTTATAGTACAACGTTTTCAGAATGGGTAGTTGTTGCACAGAGAACCGTCCAACTAGTAAAAAAAATATTTTAAATCTTTAATCCCTAATATTTATTCATAAGTTCATTTATAATCTAATGATTAGCCAATTCAAAACCTGAAAACCCACTAAAACAATGCATGTAACTTTAGTTGTCTGCATGGAAAAGCGTCCAATTGGTAAAAAATTGAAATCCTTTTATTTTTATTAACAGTAATTGTTTTTTTATTACTTTACTCAGCTCCTGGCATACTTAGCGGGACATACTTAGTATTCGGGCATACTTAGTATTCGGGCATACTTAGTATTCGCTAGCGTAAGCGCGTGTCTTCCGCAGTACAGACAAGGTGATTATATGTGCATACTTAAATATTCCCCTGGTTTTCCTATAGGTGATTATCTGCGCTAGTATTCGCCGCTTCTTACGCTAGTATTCGCCGGCGCAAACTCGTGTCCGTCGGGCAAACGTGGTGATAGTTTGCGTTAGGAGACAGTAAAACTTTGGACATAATATTCATGTTAAAAATAGTTTATTAACAATTTTTTTACATGTAAGTCAGTGAAATGTAAAATACAAGTGCATAATGTCTTCAGAATAACAAATCCCATACTATGCTTACATAGTTAGTAGTAGATGGGTTGCTAAGCCAGTGATAAAAACATAAATACGTTCTATAGCTAATTTCGCGTTGCATCAATAGTCAGCACTTAGTGAGGCAGTACTAAGTATCAGTACTAAGTTCAATAAGAAACTGATTTATTAAAAAAAATAAAAATTTATAAACCTGTGCAACAAATTGTAATATTCAGAGTGTAGTGTACCTTTACCGCTTTTGCTATCAGTAAAAATATTTGCGATATTACACTGTAGAATATTCGAGCAGACGCGGTGTCCACCTCATGTCTTACCACGGGGGAAGACTTGCGGAAAACACGAGTTTACACCCGTGGATTATTAGGGGAAGACATGCGAATACGAACAGAAGGGGGGTTACCAAAGGGTGGTTATGCGAATATGCGCGTAAGACATGGGGAATATTCCAGATCTTACACTGAAGAATATTCGAGTAGACGCAGCGACGACCTCATGTCTTACCACCGGGGAAGACTTGTAGAATACACGAGTTTACACCCGTGGATTATTAGGGGAAGACATGCGAATACGAACAGAAGGGGGGGGGGGGGGGGGGTACCAAAGGGGGGTTATGAAGACATGCGAATATGCGCGTAAGACATGGGGAATATTCCAGATCTTACACTGAAGAATATTCGAGTAGACGCGGAGTCGACTTCATGTCTTACCATCGGGGAAGACTTGTGTATACATGTTTTACATGTAAAACACGAGTTTACACCCGTAGATTATTTGGGAAAGACATGAGGTAGACACTTAGTATGCACCTTGTCTTCCATGTGGTGTAAATTAGATGCATACTCGCATCTTCCGCGTGTCTTCACACGGTGTATATTAGGGCATTACTTGTTGTAATTTATAGTCTTGAGTATAAATCGGAGAATACTTAGGGAAGACACGGGAATATTTACCCCTAGGGGGAAGACGCAAGGAAGACAGAGGAAGATTTCGAATCTTACTTAAATCTGCCCTCGGGAGTATATCTGAGAATACTCGACTGTTTTTTTTTTTGCACTATATGGAGACTGGATCTTTACTAAACCATCTCGCTCCAGTGAGCTCTAATTGACCTTGTTCTCTCTAATCATTGCATAATTACGTTCGGGCTCAACTTTAGTATACAAGTTTTTACTAGGGTGCAGAGTCAGGGCTGGGGGATGGGGTAGGGGTAGGGGGGAGCGAGGACGCCTCATTTTCAGAGGGAATGAATTTTGACAGGTTTACAAGTCTGTAAAACTACAAAAACTTGTTACAAAAAGTTAAAAAGGGCCCTACTGAACCCCCCCCCCCCCCCTCCCCCTTTGCGCCTCACAGGTTTATACTGGGGACATTCAAATGCACTTCATTATGGTTGTGAAGAGCCCGTTTAACATCATTCTTTCGGTAACCAGTTACTCCCTTTATTTCTTAGGTCTAGGTCAAGGACAAACTCCAACGAGGTGCCTCTCCCCCTGAATGCCCCAAATATGCGCATAGTGAAGCGAAAGACCTCTTCCAACTCAACGACGACACCGGTAACATTCGGCCCCAGGCCTCGAGCCTACACAGACCCTACGGACCTCCTGTGGATCTGTCGTCAGAGAGGGACATGGTTACAAGATAATAGAGACGCAGAGCATGTGAAAGAGAATCGCAAGGTAAAATATGACGTAAGGAAGGTAAGATATGACGTAAGTAAGGTAGGATGTGACATAAGGAAGATATCACGCAATTGTGGAAATAAAATGAGACATTTTAATGTCATAGTATAGCTGTCGTGTCCTTCACAACCCAATCTCAGCCCCCTCCTCATAAACTTGACCTTCTTCTGATCAACCCCGTGTTATACAAGGAGCGCGGAGACTGGGTAAGAGACTGGGTAAGGGACTGGGTAAGAGACATTCGTGTAAGCATCCAATTCTTAACCAAACAATTCCTGGACAAGGAGGACATATGTACTTTTATCTCTTTTATTTTTAACTTTCCACACGCTTTTATTTGGTGCAAATTCGATTTTCTGGGTGATCAGTTCTTTTCTCGCGGTTTTGTTTTCATGGTTTGCGCAATGTAAATATGGAGTCTGAAACTTTGTTTAATCCGATTATTGTGACAGCAATCTTCTATAACGGTACGGTGTCCAGTGATTAGAGTGGTTCTTCATCCCCAGTCCCTACTGTGCCTAAATTATAACCCATGCCATGCTGTAAGAGCTGCGGATCGATTTAGTGTGCATTGGTCTGCTACTGTCATATAGTACTCCTGAGCTTTGTGTTCAAGGGATTGCTTGAACTTTACGGTAGGTGCATTTGTTTCACACTTGTACAGTTTGTTTGACATAGTAGTTTATTAGCTAGCCAGTGTGTAAACAGCGTAAACTGAGTTCGTTCCGAAGGGCTTATATTCAAGATTAACACCATTTTATACCAGGAAATGTAGAGCAACACGTGCTAGCCAGAGAATAACTTGGTGTACGATAGCACCATTCATATCTGAAAAATATTTTCAATTTATAAAAAAAAACTGGATCTGCAAGTCAACAATGATCGATGAAAGAAACAATAAACGAATATCATAACGTTCAGATGAAAGCTACTGGAAGACATTCGTGCTACAATACAATTTACGCAAAATTATTTTTTCTTGAAAAAAGCTCTTTAGAACTGAGAGGATGATCCGAAAAACCATAAAAGCTAAGAAAAGTTTATAACGACGGTATAGACATGCATTCAAGCAACTCCATTCGAGTTTCGCGAAGGTCCAAATTCAAATAACCCAATTTTATAGGGAAGCTAAAGTAGTTAGCAAATCCACATTCATCAACCAGTTAAACCTAATAGAAACTTAATAACTCATTATGTTCAGGTAAACTCTACTGAAAGACCTCGTGCTACACGATACTCTATGCGAGATTTTGTTTGCTCATTCATAACCGAGAGGATTATCTCCAAAAATCCTAGCATCGGAGCTGAGAAAATCAAGCTGTGCGAATTTCTTGTCTAGGGAAATTATAGGTCACCTTATTGCGACACTAAAGGCGACGGTGTGCGCCGCCACACACCCCCCTTACTCCCCCCGCCCCCCCCCCCCCCCCCCCCCCTTACTCTGTTTCAGGAGGAATCCTGGATCCACCTTGGCACACGCTGGTTAATTGCCAAAAAAAACTCGTTCTTTTGCAACAGAGGTTAAAGGTTTGCCAGCAGAAAACTGACAGGAAACAAGCTAATTACCCAATTATCTTTTGCGTCTTCATCAAACTATCGTTAACGCAAACAAAGCTTATTCACTCTCCCGGGGTTCCATGTTCGGGCCATCTGTCAAAATTTCAAATGATTTGAAAATACGTGAGAGCTGCGTACATACAACAGACAACAGAAAATCCCCAAGCAAGGAGTAGTCCTGCCTTCTATGAAAGCGTCCTGCTATTATAACTGTTTTCACTGAGAAACACAATCGCTTATTGCCGGTAAGACCAAGTTAAGCACGTCGATATCTTTTTGTCTTGATTTTGATAGCGAAGGAAAATAAGAATTCAGCATCTGTGACAAGTCACTGTTATTTCCCATAGTCATATTTCCTTTTTCCTGTCTTTGTTAACCAAGTTTCTGTTTTTCATAGCTGGTTTTCATTTCTTTCATTCTTGTTTGATGAGTCCCGTGCAAACACCCAAAACAGTCAGCAAAATCTGCCCTAGCAAATGTTGCTGTTTGTTTACCTTGTTGGAAGATGGAGCGAAGTAGATTGTTTTGTCTTTAAGCGAAGTGGTCTGAGCAATGCTGGTCCATATTGGCACTGGTTTGCTCGGGGTTTATATTTTCATATCTCTATCTTCAGCGCTACGTTTTGTGTATTTCATGACTTACATAAATCTGTTATGGTTTTTAGCTATATAAATTAAGCTGCTCGTGTTTTGCTGAGTGAGCACTGTTTACATTATCACTAGATGATTTGTAAACAATATCCTATATTATTACAGCCACTGACATCAATTATTTTCCAGTAGATCATTTTGTGCTTTGCAGGTAAGGCGAGCACATATGTGTAAGTAATCAAACTTTGTCGTAATTTCGAGAAAAGATTTTTGAGACAAATCTGATGTGATTTGGAAAGTTAATTTGTCCTCCACAAAACGTGAACCACTGCAAAAAGCTGCGTTAATTTTCAATATAGTAGCCCGCAAGGCATGTCGGTACCTCTTTATTAATTGTCTGCGATTAAATCCTCTTCAGCAGAGTTCCATGACAAATACAGGGACTACAACTAACTATAACATTAACTGAAGGAATAAACAATTCCTATATATCATAAACGAGTGTAATATTGTTAAGAGCCCCATAGCTTTTCCCAGGCCTAAATACTCACTTCCCTTGAGGGCCTCCCTGAATATCCCATCTGCATTTAAGATAAGCGGCGACCTATGGCTGTTAGCGATGCCCGCCAGGCATATGGGTTTCTAGAGGGATGGATATGGCTCTGCATTGAAGCAAACCACGCGATGAGAACCTTAGATACGCGCAATACTGGGACACTCAATTTGCATGTGCGGAAGTGCGCATGTGTAATGGACGTCTTTAAAGGTGGTCTTACACGGGATAACATGCAACAAAAACATTTCGCGATACATTGTCTCGTATCCATTCTGACATGTTGCCAAACAAATGTTACACGGGATAACTTTCCAGATATTCGTCATTTTGTATTGCAGTTTTTGTAGCGGGTTCAAAAACACGCAACATGTTGCCGAGTGAAATGATGCGCGGAAAACTGTGTTGCGCGACATGTTACACGGTCAAAAACTTTCTACGACACAATGTATCGCGAAAAATTTTTGCTGCATGTTATCCCGTTTAACACCACCAAAGCTTTCACTCGATAAAGCCAAAATAACACGATAACCGAATAAATAATGTCTTATACGTTCAATCAAACTAATCAAACGTCGCCTTGATTACGCGCGATTAAGGTCTATTGCTTCGAAAGCATTTGAATAAACATCAAATAATGCATTGTTCAATAGGTGACTTGCGCTAAGAAATCATGTGACGTTTTTGGTGGCAATCTAGCGCGCTCAGGCTTTTAGCGGCAAAATAACAGCAACAAAAAAGTTGCTATTTAGCGCTTCCGCAAAACGGCAAAAAATTCTTTGAAGGGTTTTTCATTCAAATATTGTTTTTTTTCGTCGTTCTCTTGTGCGACGGGCACAGCCATTTCTGTGTTTATTTTGGCTTGAATTTGCCACCCAAAAGGTCACGTGACCTTTAAGCGCAAGTCCCCTATTCCCCTCCAAATGACCGCAGCTAAGAATAAAAACATTACAGGCGCAGCGCTAAACGCCAAGATACCGCAAAGCACCAGTACCTTACCCCAGCATGTTGACCTTTACCTAATGACACATTGTAACTAAGCTCTGGGTAAAAGTCATTCAGCCCTAGTCAGCCAAACCTTTTGTTATTCTTAGTTTTTATGTAAATTGGTAGTTAACCCGATCACGCCGCCTTTTAACCCGAACACGCCGCCATTTAAGCAAGTCCCGGAATTTTTTTTTAATCAAATATCAATAATAAAGTATCAGACTTCAATCGTTGGTGGCTATTTTCTTGCAAATTAACAGCTGTATTTTTAATTTTAAAGAATTACAAAGAAGTGGTTGATCGACATTCTTTAGGAGATGAATCTCGACCATCAAAATAGTTTCATTCAACGTTTACCGTATCAAATAATCAAATATCGCAATTTCTTACCCAATGGAATTGGATGCTTTGTCTTATTTGTTATATTGGAAGGATAACAAAATGGCGTCTGGCAGAAACTCTTCAAAGAGGCAGACGCGTCGGAGTTCGCACAAGATTTTTAATTGATGATAAGAGTGCGCATTTCATGGCGCCAATAATGAGTTCTTCTCGTGAGCGAAACATTTCGCTAGGTAATTAAAAAAACATTAGAATGTAGTTTATAATTTCTGAGTAAACACAGCACTTCACCAAAACTATCAAGTCACGGAGGTCTAGGAGATCCCAAGGAGATCAAAGCTCTAGTATTCGCTCATTTGTCACGATAACGTGATCGGTCCTGGGCGAACTTTTTTTAAGGCTTCTAGTCGAGTTCAGATCATTTGCGCGAAACTTGAAGTGCAGAAAGGGTTGGATGACCTTAGACATCGCTTGCGTGCTCTGATTCTATCCTAAAAGCTGGGAGAGCCGGGAATTTCCTATGTGGTCGATAGAGCCAATTCCTTGATACAGGCATTGCTTAGTACGTGAATGACGGGTTGATAGCACTTCAGGTGAGCAGCGCGAGACGTGGAGTACTCTCAACATTATCCTATTTATTGGAGAGGACTTTGAGATTTGGCATATGATTATCTGTTATTTTGATTGGTACGGATCTCTCGACCGATTCAGCAACTTTAGGTATGCTGACATTTCCGCAGGAACAGTACACGTACAGTGCGGCGGTCTGTGATGATGTTTTATTGTAGGAATTGTAGAAATAAGCATTGTATTTAGCGTAATCGGATCTGCAGGTAATCGAGACAGGAGTTTGACATTATAGGGCAGCCATCAGATCGTTTTTGCGCATTTCCAACACAACTTGAGCTATTTTGTGGCCACATCAGTAATATTCAAACCGCGATGTAATGGCATCCACGGGAATCCAAAGGATGTTTCCCATGATAGCTAGCTTGCGCCAAACACACATCACGTGCGTGCCGACTACCCTCCCCCTCCCCCTCCCCCTCCATCTCTTCTCTCTCCTACTTCTAATGTTACGGTGGTATTACTCACATGTATCATTTGTCTCCAGGACAGTAAACACAAGTTGCCAAACTCAGCTAAAGGTGAATACCCTCCATGCGATGACCGTGCCTGCCTGAGTACGAGCAGCGAAAGCGATCGAGCAGAAATGGACGAAAACTGCAATAGTATTGTAAGTACCATCATTTGTATAAACTACGTCTAGCACCAGCATTTGTATAAACTATACGTCTAGTACCAGCATTTGTATAAACTATACGTCTAGTACCAGCATTTGTATAAACTATACGTCTAGTACCAGCATTTGTATAAACTATACGTCTAGTACCAGCATTTGTATAAACTATACGTCTAGTACCAGCATTTGTATAAACTTCGTCTAGTACCAGCATTTGTATAAACTACGTCTAGTACCAGCATTTGTGTTAACTACGTCTAGTACAAGCATTTGTATAAACTACGTCTAGTACCAGCATTTGTATAAACTACGTCTGGTACCAGCATTTGTATAAACTACGTCTAGTACCAGCATTTGTATTAACTACGTCTAGTACAAGCATTTGTATAAACTACGTCTAGTACCAGATGGTACAAGTCGAAATATTTTTCTGCCGTATTGCGGCATGACACTCCCTCTTTCCACCTATACAGTGAAGCTATATATACGTACTGCTTGTTTATTCCAAAACCCTAATGGATTCTCAAAGAACCGGCAAACATCTCTGGGAATACAAGATTTACCGACACGGCAAAATCATTTTGACAGAGGCAACCTCAGATTCTAGTCGTATGGCTATAATATTTTCCTGGCTTTCTATGGATGTCCTTTCTAGTTACCATGATTGTTTTCCCTATAACGGAACCCAACTCTTTTCCCTGCTTTTGGCTAGATATTATCAACGAAAAAAATGGAGGGTTGTATGGCAAGTATATCGAGGAATTGCTCTAGATGACATCCAATAAAAAGGAGTTTGAAATAATAAGTCCAAATCATCTAGATTGTTTTTCTTCTAATCTTTCATTATTACAACTCAATACAACCAGTTAGAATTAAATTTTTTATTTGTTGTAATATATTTTTCCTTTTGCAAAACTGTCAATTTTAACCATTCGAGATCTTTTGATGCATAGTTGAACGCAGCCTATGAGTCTTTCTGCAATGTTTTGCTTGGCTTCTCTTGAGGCGACATGTTGTAGTGGTATGTGTTTGTCTATGTTTGTCGCGATTATTGGCGACTGGTGTTATCATACCATCAGGGATCACTGCCCTTGTTCAAGTACCTTATTACGTAAAAGCATTCTTTGCGACTTTAGGGTGTCAACTTGTTAACAAGTAGAAAACAAGATAATCTTTTTAAGTACTGTAGGCTTGGACATTTTTGCCATATATTTATTTCCATGTTTTCTACTCTATTTTAAACTATCCGAATATGTTTGAACACAGACGTGTCAAGATTTTCTGAGGGGGAGAGGGGGGGGGGGGGTAGATATCGTTTGGAAAAAGTTTCTTAGTCGAAAATATTTTGCGCAATCGCGCTATTGACATATCTTGGAAAAAGTCTCTACCATGAATTACACACCCGAAGTGCAAAGAACAAGACACCTTTTCCTGACAGTACATGCGGCCGTCACTCCCACCAAGGTTTTACCAGCACCTGTGAGAAAATCTATACAGAATTTGGGTTCTAATGCAAACACGTGAGAGTCTCCAGACACCAGAGTGGTAAACATCTACAAGGTTGGCATTAGATTACTTTATATATAGAGAGCATATTTAGAGAATATTTGCTTAATTTCCCCTCGACTATATCAGCAACATAGCAATTTGGCAAAAATCACCATTATTCGAGTCAAGAAGAATGATTTGTATACTTTAGAACGCTTTGATACTCAGGTTAACAATATAATACTCAGGTTCACAATATGGTACTCAGGTTCACAATATACCCTGAGTACCAGACCCTCCAGACTTCTCTCGTCCAGTGACGCTCAGCCAAAATACCGCGACGAGCGAAGCGAGGGGGCTCTGGGCGCGCGAGAATTTTTTTTTAGTTCAAGAAATACAGATTTTGTATTCTGCAGCTGATTGGTCAACTAGATTGCCATAGTAACACAAAACATATTTGGTCACTATACCCACATTTGGGATTAGCTTGAAAAAAACCGGTTGTAGTTGGTTTGCTTACAGACAAGCACACATGGATTTTAACGCTAGTTCCGACAACGGTCCTTGATTCTCTTTATTATTTTTGGGCTGGGAGCTGCAGGGATCTTGCAGTTTGTACCGAAGGCGAAGTTGAAGATGATGCTTAGTCCGCCCGCATCGGGCCGCGAACGGTGACTTTCTTTGGCTTCCAACCTATCGCCGGCACTACCGGCGCTTATTACACGGGATCATTCTGGCCTGATTTATCATGTGTCACGCAAGAATTGCATATTGTCTTGCGTGACATCCATCCACCATCTTGTTCCTGTCTGTGAATAGCGACAAAATCAATCAATCAATCAATCAATCAATCAATCAATAAAATCAATCACGTGAAATTTCTAAAAAAACCTTCAAGCGATGGCAGCGATATAAACACAATTCCTAGTTGCCGTCCTTCGTAAAACCACCATCACCTGATGTGTCGGTTTACCTGTCAAGAAAGAAATAGCCCCTTTAATTAGTTATGTCTAGCGTCGTAACCACAATGAGAACGAAATTACCTTAGGGCCCATCCGCACTTGTACAAAACTTGTTTATTTAGACACAAATTCTGTCATCAACTGTAAGAAACAAGTGCGGATGCGTTTGTTCGGCTGAGACAAAATTTGTTCGGCCAGGCCAAACTACAAAGACGCCGCTGGGGAGGTTTGGAGCCCTACAAAACTAGGCCAAACGTCAAAATCATGTCGAACATGACAGCTTTGTCAATTATCACCCTACTTGATAACCCAACGTGATCGAATTGCGCGGGAAAGTTCATCTTCGCAGAGTGAATCGAGGTCACAACATGGCGTACTTTCCTCGGGACTATTATTTCAACTATTATGGCTCACAAGTGTTTGATCCTGCTGGTATTTATTTTTTCTCATCTGGCGATAAAAAAAATTCTCGGGAATTATTCTTTGGCGGTAATGAATTTCAAACCATGACTGCAATGGCCGAGGCAAAACCCAGTATGGTCGAAATAAACGTTGTCTTCGCCGATTTATGCGTTGTAAAATGACGTTCTGGTGAATTACGTTAAATTGCCAATAGCAAAGAAGAAGTAGAAGTTGTTGCTGATGTCGATAATATGAATAAATTGCCAGAAACGACACGAGTAGAGCGATGTAATTCATTGGAAGCATGGCGAATTGTAAAGGTAAACAAACCACACGTGCAATTTAATTCGCGCCAGAAATACGAGAATGCATTTTGATTGACGTCGGCGGTTTGTAATTAATTTGTTTGGCCCGATAAGTGCGGATGTACTTTAGCTAATAACTTTTGGCCGAGACAAAATTTGTTATCATTTTTGTTCGGGCCAGACAAACTTTGTTCGACAAGTGCGGATAGGCCCTTATCTCGCCATACCGTATCCATGTCTCACGTGTTTGTGGTGCTCTCACTGATTGGCTTTCTGGCTGTCATTTGTATGTTGCACTAGGTTGGCTTTTTGATTCCGTTTTCTTGCTCTTTTCTCTGTTTTTCTTTGTGAATCATACGCTGCTTTAAGTCGTGCTATCTTTCACGCATCTATGATGTACTTGTCGTGCAACTTGTAACCTTCTTATCAGTTTGACTTAGAATGGTCTGGTAAATTGGAGCAAGCCGATTTGTAAAACCAAGGTGGCATAAGGTTTTCAAGGTGGCTTCTGACTCCCTCTTAATTAATTAAGATATTCATGTTTTCCCCCATTCGGGTTCTCCGGGGGTGAAGAAAAGAAAAAAACAAAAAATTGGCAAAAATATCTTAGCAGTGAGTACAGCATTTTCTTTAAAATACAATCCTTTTACAGTTTTTGAAAGAAATCATGGTTAAAACTTTTACGGTTGCTGAAAGAATTCATGCTTAAAAATCAGCTTTTACCTTTTTTATTTAGTTATAAAATCCCCCCTCCCTCACAGGAGTTTAGATACCAAATGTTGTAAATCTTATAAAAACACGATTTTCGCCTTTCAAACCGTAAAAAAATGCTATAACACTATACAAAGTGTATCAAAGGATAGTAGCTTTACTAATAGCAGCAAACGGGGGATTAAAGTAATTCAACTTAATTCCTGACTACACAAGTCCTGACGCCACAGACCAATAGGCAGACTAGGCCATGCCTACCTGCGTAACGAAAGCTTAACGAAGATTCTTGTGGCTATTAAGTTGAGCACGATAGCTAAGAGTCGCAGCGCAACGATCATACCAAACTTTAAAACTATCCCAAGAATCTGCAGTTGATCTGCAGTGTTGTGATGAATGTGGTTTGAAAAGAGTTCGGGTGCGCATAGGTAAGATGTGATGATAAGGGTGAAGTTGTCTCCAGAACATTACGACTGGAATAAACCAACTCACTTCAAAAGAGGTAACCAGTTTTATGAAGTTTGAGATCTTGAATCAAAATGTGTCACAATTTGATTAAGTTTGCGTCTTGTTATACTCTAGTTATACCCCTATGTATATGGCCTAGTTGGTGAAGATAATGTTGACTAATAAAGAATTCGTAGTCCATAATGGCGTCCTCCGTCATCTAGACCTTGATTAAATAATTGTTTTATTATATATACTCTAGGCTTATGATACTCATGAATGCGGATACATTGGCCTAATAGTATCGTGCTCGCCTCTCGATTGATTGCTCTTTCGTCCTTGGATAAACATATTTAGCAATTAGACAGAGTCAACTGTGCGATTGATACTCGAGAGGATCCACATACTCTTTATAAGGTGCATCTATGTACTGGACTGTCATTTTGTCATTTTCAAACGAGGTTGCACTGTAAAACGATGTGTGCAACCCGCAATAGCTTCGTGGACAGAAGAACATGAGCTGATAGGATAAGTGTAATTCAAAGGGATTCTAGGTTACTGGGGGAACTGAAGTATGTATGTTTACGTCAGCCCTCTAAACATCTACATTGCTTTCGGGAACCGATACCAATTATGCTACAACTCACTCTATTGTTTCCGACAGGATAACGACCAGTTTACGATGTCTGATCGGAAGCCGTCGATGCCTTGTAGGATGGCCCGTCGTGGTTCTCTAGTACCCCCTGGTCCACGACGTTTAGGCAGACGTGGAAGCGAGGTATGTATGCATCAGTAAAGAATAACATGAGACGGGGGCGGATCCAGGGTTTCTCGATGGGTGGGGAAAGGGAACTTATGGGCGTACTGATATAAATCGTATAGCGGGAGGTGCGTTAGCCTCTCTCGCCGGCGTTTTTAGGCAGGCGTTGCTGAGCGACGTCTGCCTAAAAAATGCTTGCGAGGGAGGCTAGAGGTGAGTATGATCCGGCTTTTGTCTCGATAAAAATAACTAGTATAAAATAAGCATGACCTGATGACAAACATAGTAAAACAAAAGCTCTATGTTCTAGAATACTATGCAACAGATAATTTGGTCGGTGCGTACACTCTTTTGTTAATAAGAACCTTTTTATAATAACGGAAGCTCAGATAGCAGAATTTTTTTTTTCTTTTTTTAGTCCTGATGCGTTCTAAAATGCAGAATCAAATTGTGCTCATAATAACAACCTTTGTTATTGATTATTAGTGTAATTCCTTCCTAATAATTAATTGGATATTTTATTCTTTTATGAATATGTTCTGGCAGAACATATTCAGCCAGTGTCCCAAAAAAGAACGGCCCAGCCTCAATTCAAAATTATATTGGTATAGAATGCGACTGGCAACATCAGTCAGATAGAAGTTTGAAAGCTTTTTCTCAAAGATTCACTCTCTGTAAAAATCAGAAACGACAGACAACACAAAGTATAAAGTTCTAATTAGCTTCAAATTAGCCTAAACTTAGAAGAAAAAATGCTTTTTCTATTATACAAAGAAATAAACTTGCAGTGCGACTTTGATTTGGCTGCATCGTCCCGACCTATGCATGGAATTTGTGGTATTTTCCTGGCCGTGCTTGGAAAAGGCTCGACAGACCATGCTTGGAAAAGGCTCGACAGACTTTGTGAAGCCGCCTGCAAAAACGCATATTGTGAACAAAGCTTAAGAAACAATAGATTGAGTTTACGATATTGAAATTCATTGAATAGGTCCCCTCTAAGAAGTGATTGATTTTACTAATCTTTGCCTTACTTAGCAGTTTATCTAAACAATTATGGAGTTATTTTGTGCATTAGAGCAAACAATTTTGTCGCCTTGGCGAACTAAACAACAATACACACTTGGCGAAGAACGGCAGAAGAATTCAATGAATGAACTTTCGGTGCGTTTGAAGGTCCGACCATTACTTGTTAAACAGCCGTGTCAACAGTCCAGTTTGTTCCAGTTTGCTCACTTGTTCCTTGTCAGTAACTGTGGTTTAACGAGAGAGGTCGTGTGTGGTGTGCCGGAGGTGCTTTTGCTGGCTTGTTCAGGCTGTAAAGGAGATCTTAGGTACGCAATATTCATCCTATTTAATTTTATTTGTGTCTATGGAAGATCATTCCAACGAAAAAACAACCTCAAAAGTAATCTTAGATATAGTCTCTGCATTGTCATACTGACGTGTAAGTAAGCAGTAGAGGGAAATGAAAAATAATATACAAGTAGGAATGCTGGACTTTCTTACAAATGGCCAGAGAGTGATTTAAACTAAAAAAGAACTCTGTCCACAATTATATAAAATAAGATTACACAAGATGTATCGGTATAACTCTGTTAAGATAATGATGTAAAAATTCTCAAAGACATAGTATGGCCAAGGCTTGGCCTTAACTTATGTTTAAAATTTTGCCTTGATTTGATGGTAAATGGTCACTGTAATCAGCTGCGAGTGATTGGCTGTCTGTGTGTACTGGGAGGTCGTTCTACGGTTAACATATGGTGATTGACTGGCTTAGGCACTTTTGTAACAACATGCAGCACATCGCTATGATAATTACACGTTGTCACTTCGACATTAGTCTACTGTCTAAGATAATGACTGCCTTTTCCCCCATTTTTTGTTTATCAGCAAACTCGGAGATCATCTTAAAATGATTTCATTGAGCTGATTTTCTTAATCAATTTTGACGGCCAAACTTAGTTTAACGAACTTATACCGGAATTTTCCTTCTTTGTCTGTGCTGAAAACTTTTCCTGTTATTTTTGGTTTTAATTTTTTTACGCAAAAACACATCGTTAAATTCATAATAGAATTATTAATTTATTGAAATGATACTGTAATGTTATTATTGGTGGAGAAATATGACAAATTTTCCGTGACATTTCTGCCAATAAGATTTGACCATCCACCTGTATTGCATTGTGTTTGTATTGTTTAGTTTTTGCTCTGTTGTTTCTTGTTTTCGGTATAGTACAGGTAGTTATACATTCAAGACTTGTAACATGCAGCAAACAATGAACAGAAGCCTTCTTCTCTCTCTTTAACAAAGATTTTTTGAGCTATTGTTTACCGCATGAGATTCAGTTCGGTGTACTCGTGACAAACAAGGGACAAGTTTAATGGGGCATGTGGACTTAGCGATAGAACCGAAGACGAGCCTTCCAAACCTTCCAAAAAATAAAAACGTGTTTTAAAACAACGATTAGACAACCTGCTATCACTGGAACTCCACAATCACAGAAGTCGATGGGTTGTTTTTATGTGGTAAGTTGGTCTTTAAATGATGCTGATTTTTTTCAAGGGAGCATTTGTTTTTACTTGTTGAAAATGATGCTTTATTTATATACTTTCTCTACCTCACAATACTTATTTATCGGCAGATCATTCAGGTAGAAGCTCTCTCAATGTCTTGTTTTAAAAGCTTACAATTCTCTGACAAAATTTACCAGTTGGATATTTTCTATGACAGTTAATATCACAACAGCTGGATACGAATGTTTATGAATTTCCGAAATAGTTTAGACTTTTGACTTGTTCATATAGTTTTGGAGCGTGATCCCCACAAACAAGAAAAAAGGTTTTTAGGAGGGTATGAAATCTGGAGATATTTTTAAAAACTAAAAAAGCCATAAAAGCCTATCACGTCCAGCTTTGAAAAGAAGTTGATGAATGTGAATGCTACCACTTGTTTTATAGTTTCCTCACACTGTAAACTTTGGACGAGACCTTCTTTCGATCCACCAGAGATCATGTTCATAATTACGATCGATTCGTCTATAATTATCACCTAGAGTTGTATTTTTAAGTGTCAAACCTGTGAAAGCACGCTTAAAGAATTCTCCTCCTTTGTTCCTTTTCTTTTTGTCTTTGCCTCACAATAACGCAACATGCCTATTAATCCTCTTTTTAACTCGTGTACAGCAAAAAAAAACAGCGAAGCTTCTCTCTATTATATTGTTTAGCTAAAACAATGCTCCATCTACTAACCAACATGTGACAGAAAATTCCGAATCAGAATTCCGAATCAGAATCTTCTAAAAGCCGAAAACTATTGAAAAATTTGAATTTAAAAGTGTTCATTTAACACGGTGTTTTCTTGAGATAAGGCCAAGTAAAAATAAAAACATGTTTATTGTCCTGATAAGATCAAAATAGGGAGCATGCGACCCTTTTTATTTATTATTTATTTATTTATTTTTTCTTCTTGGTTTATCAAAGATTCTTACGATTCACAAAGGAAATTTCCGCGATTTTGCGAACGGGTGAACAAAACGTAATAAAGCTTTGAAACAGGAACGTCTGCCTTTATTTCAGTGCCCAGGCACCGCTAACGCACGAAATTTGAGCTTCTGAGGAACAAACACAAAAAAGCAGCAGAAATAATTAAAAAAAACAAACAAAAATATTGATGCGGCCTCGAAAAAGGATGCGGGCGGGGACGATAAACATGTATTTATTTATTTTTTTTGGCCTAACTTTTGATCTATAAACCACCTGCAATGTGCAAGTTTCTACAAGCGTGCTCTTATGTGCGAAGTACAAATGAAAAACACTTACCATAACCAATGACCAGCTTTAAAGGTTTCAAAAGTTAGAAAATTCAGGAAAAATGCGATGTTGGCAAGAAGGTTTATAAAAAGATATTTTGTGAATTAAAATAAACAAGAAATAGAGATGAAGTACTTAAACCTGTACATGTCGGCATAAAAAACTTTCTCATTTCTCATGTCTCTATATAAATGGGAGCTTTTTTTGCGTGAGTCGCCTCTTAAAAAGGATGAAATCCTACAAAGAAGTTATTAATAAGCAGGATTAAAGTACTTAGAGAACAAAATTGTTGAAAATTACTTCATTATGGTACCGATATAATAGATAATTGCTCTCTCGCAACAACGATTAATAGTTAAAATCTTTTCTGTTTTGAAACTTTTTTTTGGTTTGAACATCACGACCATCAAAAAAAACGTCAGAGTTCTTGCCTTTTGATTTAATTAGGTAAACAGTTCTTAATCATTTTTACTACACGTCCGATTATACCGTCACTTTGCATTTTCGTGAGTGTATTATTCAATTTTTAAGTGATAATCAATCATAAAGGAAATTATTCAAAGAGCAATAAATAATATGTCACGCTTATGTATTTCGCAAGGTAGCATAAAGTGATTTTTTTTAAATTTCGACGTTTTTTTTTATGACCATGGTCCCTTAGATTCCGTGCCCCGTCTGTGAAACCCGGCCCCGGTTTTTTGAAGTTTCGCGGTGAAAACTAGTTGTGCTTTCAAAATGTTTCAAATGCCAATCATTGCTTAACGAACCAATAAAAAGCGTGCGTTGCTCGCGACCCTCATCGCTTACATCACCACTCTAGTCTCTCAATCGCAACAAACAAAGCGGCATATTGATTTACACAACACGATCAAGTGTTCGATTTTAACGACGATCAAGTGTTCGATGCTTCCATAGTAATACATTTTGCACATTGATCGATCCTTCCAATGTATGAATTAACCCTTCGATGGCAATGGTCACCTCGCCAGTGAAAACCCAGACACTCAGCAAATCCGGAACGGTACAGAGGAAACGGAAACCGGCAGACAGGGAGAAAGTTCTTGAGACAATCCTAGAAAATGTTGAGTTGGTCTACTATTATACGGTCAGTAAATACCCCTGCAAACCGCAAGATCAATTTTCGTTTGAATGGACCCTCTTATAGACTATAAACTAAATCCGAATTTGTAATTCTTGCGTTCACTCGAGCGCCGCTAGTCACCTGAGCGATTAAAAGATAGCTAGATTGAGTTTTATGACCGCAACCTAGTCCGTTAGCTCGAGATTTTAAACGAACATCTGCATTTTACTATGACAAACACGAGTAGTATTAGCAGATATATTTGCAATGTGTGCCTGGTGCATTAAGTCTCCAGATGATTTTTCCCGGGGTCGGCTAATTGAATGAGCTGTCATTTAGCTCCCGTGCTTATGAACACAAGATAGCATATCATAATAGCAGAGTTAAACATCTGACTTGCTCCTCTGTTCAATTCTGTTTGTGATTGTATTTGTGATTGTGTTTGTGAAGCTAAACACGGCCGGTACAGTGCAGTCACCTCGCTGTGTTGACGATTCAAATGTGCTCAACTTCGGATCTTGCTAGTGCAAACCAGCCGTGCTGGTGCACAACTCTGTTTGAATTATGAAAAGAATTCGGCTTTTACCGTCACCGTAGCGTGATATTATTACAAAACTCTCATTGTAATTTTCACACGTTCTTAACGTAAACTCGTTACCGGTCCGTTAAATTCTGTCACGCGATTCATTCGAGACTCTTCTGATCGTTCTACATTTAATAATACATATTTTTGTTCGGCCTGACTTTTCTAAGCAAGAAAACTTTTCAAATTAGCACAACACTTGAAATGTTACTGCTTGACACACGATCTTTGCATATAACTGCAAGCTTGATCAACGATCAGTTACTTCCCTGAGGCAGTTTACAAAAATATCACTTAAATACTATGAGGCGCTGTCACAAAAATACTAGGGTTTCCTTCCCTTGTTTTGCTTTTCTTCGCTAAAAAAAAAAAACAAAACAATAAATTGACACGATCTTTTAGGATTAGACTGACAATCGATCTAGATTCTCACGCTTTTGATGCGAGCCGTAGATATTTTCTTATCGTTCGGTATGTCTGGACGGATAATTGTGGAATTCCGCATTTAGAGAAGGCATTAGAGAATTAGCAATTCAAAATCACTTTATAAAAAGATTACGCTAAATTACAGATGCATTAAAGGTGCTTGGTCGCTAAGTGTAAATGAAACTCTATAGTAACACCGTACCGCACTCGGTTGGAAAACCTTTCAATCCTCTACGCCATACCGATAACTCATCATCAGCACTGGAGGCAAATAACGGTGATGAGAAATCTTATCTCTTGTTTGTTTTTCATTTGAATACCCTGCCACAGGCTTCGCGATAAACGAGGTAATTACGGCGTTGTTATGCTGTTACATGTCAAAACATCATGGCTGTTAATACCTCAATCTTTTAAACAACCTCTCTTCAAGAAAAAAAAGGCTTAGGTTGTTTGAATAAGATTAACGCGCTAGGTTCCGGTGGCCAAAATTTATGGAACCTATTCCATCCTTTTCTCGCGCTTATCAATTAAATCTCTTCACATATCTCGCACATTGACAGGTTGTCGTTAATATTCTATACTCAGCCGTATCTTTAAAGGACCCTGGCCAGCCACGCCTTTATTGTCATTTTCATCAGTTGTATGATAAAATTTCGAAATACCCATAGAAACAAAGTTTTATTAAAATTTACCAAAATCATTCGAAATCAAAATTCTTTTTCACACGTTTATTTTGCAAGGATGACAGAATGGTGGCTGATATGGACTTTTAAAGTATTCAAAACCATCTCTGCTATACCATCTTATCTATCAAAATAGCAATCAACGCATTCCATTTCCATTTCCGCTTCCGTTTTACATTCAAGTCTACCTCATTTGACCGACATCCTTTTGTGTCAAATTCCTTTCATTTCATCTCGAAGCATTCACTTAGCCTGTGCTGCTGCATTTTGTACAACGCGCAACTCAATCATCAATAATAACACTGTGTTGCGCCTTCTTAGGTTCCTGCCCTCACTTCACTCGCAAGGAGACGCAACTCGACCGCGCCCGTGTACCCGGTAGGGCTCAAAAGACGCGGTTCACGAGGATTTAGCAACGCAGGTAACTATCACCATTTATCTCCCTCTTGGTAACTTTACCTGGGTGACTATCAACATTTATCTCCCTCTTGGTTACTTTACCTGGGTGACTATCAACATTTATCTCCCTCTTGGTTACTTTACCTGGGTGACTATCAACATTTATCTCCCTCTTGGTAACTTTACCTGGCCGCTGCATGGCCAATGTAAGGCGAACCGAGATACTTACATTACACTGGTTCCAGAAGCCCCGAACGTAGTTTACGAGGACCTCATCGGTCGATGGCGGCCCTTTGCCTGTAGAATGTAGTAACCGAAGGTTCAAGAGTCTACGACGGCGCATTTTTCTTTTATCACGCGGAGAAATCCAACGTGTGCGCCGTCGTAGACACCGCTCCGCCGTCGTAAATCTTATGTTCGCTATTGCCTCGGATATAAAGTGATTTCCTGCGCTCATAATTAATTTTTGGCTTTAAACTCTGTACACATAAAAAACAACAAGTAATTTAACGTGCCATGTGAAACAAGTACTTTAACGTGCGAGTGAAACAATCAAAAGTTTGTCAGTCAAAAAGAACACAAGTGAAGGATTATTTTTTAGAATGTCGAAAATATAATTTTTTAAAATTTTTTAAAGTACAAGTAGCTGATCCTTTAGTCGAGTAGAAGTATAGGAGTTGGCCGAACTGAGTGTTCCCTCTAAAGAAACTAATGACTCTTGACTTTTGGAGTATTTCAAGGGACATTTTCTCATGTACTGACTCTCTACAAAGTACCCCTCATTGTCTTCTTACTAAGAAATACGTGAGTTTATGCCGTGATAAACAAAGGAGGATTCCAGATGACACCTTTTACAGAAACCAACGTCAAACTCGGATAGCGTGAAAGCCTATGCACACAGACTTTCAATGTAGATCTAATTGTTTGATCTTTTTGATAATTCTAAGTAAACTATCAGATCTTGCCCTAAGCCCTCTATTGTATTTTATTAGATTAGATAAGAAAGTCGTGAAGGAAAAGAACACGAAAAAAAAAACGAAACGAAACGAAAAAATTGATGTACTTCTTTCGACAAGCTCTTTTTTCTACCCTCTTTCCAAAAAAGCTTTGTTTAAAATCGGATATTGCTTCTTTAAAAGGTGAATAATTTAATTAAAAATGACTATTTCGGTCATTGGGCATATACAATTATAGGAACATTTGTGTTGTAGTTTTTGCAGTTTTGCATATTTTGGATTCCTATGCTTGCGTTGTGGTTTCCGAGTTGTGAAATTACCGCCCAATTCCTCACTGCTATAGATAACCTGCTAACTGACGTCGGCACCATTTCAAGCACGCAAACAAGCAATACAAGTTAATCATGCGTAAAGTATGTTTTTGAGAGCGACACGGCACGAAATTGTAATCATTTTCTGAAAACACGAAGGATTGACCAACAGTATGATCGAACAGAGAAGCATTGGGCCTAAAATGGTTCTGAAAATGTTAGGTAAACACTTGAATCTGTACGAGTGTGGATTTATCAAGTTTAAATTTGAAGAAAATATATCACTGAGAATTATGACAAATTCAAATAAGCAAAGAAAGCGGCTTGTTTTTATACTATTTTCATGTGATTTTGTTAAATTTATATATTATATTTATATTTATGTTATATATGTCTTCTGTAGCTTATTTCTTAGTACTTTACGTATATTTCCAATTACTATCGTTTCTATTTTTTTTCATTCGCACCTCTGTTTTAGTCTAACACCTTGTTCACGCAAGAACGTGCCCGATAAAAGGTTTCCGTGCGAGCGCTGTTTATTTTAGGCGGTCGGCGCGCTACAAAAGAGTACTTTGTACTTTAAAACAAAGCTAATGAAACTCTCGGCGCACGTGACAAGGATAAGCATGTAAGTGAAGAAAACTCTCTTAGCTAGTCTCAAAAACAAAGTTTACTAACTTTCTTGAGTATCCCCTTATTACTTGTAAGTATAAAGCGAAGTTATCTCGGATGATATCACTTGACTAGGGATGGTAGAGCGTGTCACACGGCTTTTAGACATAAGGTATACTTATATATTATATGGTACCCTTAATAATCCATATTCTTCTATTTTTTCCAGAATTTCACTTCAGTAATATTCAAGTCAAAGCGAGGCATGAAATGCTAGCAAACCTTGTTCTCCCAGCGTTCGGCGACCCGTCGTCAAAGCTTCGTGAGCGCCGAGTCACTTACGCTTGTCATCCGACAACTAAGCGAACCAAAAAAGACGGTAAGAAAGAACACAGAACTTTTAGGAATGATTTTGAAAATATTGAGGGTAAAGAATAAATTTGTTGCGCCCCTGTTAACTTTGATACAATTGGTATAACTTGATAGTTTTTTGTTTGTTTTCAGAAAAGCGATACCTAGCAACAAAAGAAATATTAGTCACAGAAAAGAGTTATTTGGCCTGTCTCAGCACCCTCAAAACGGTAAGAAACGATTTTGTACAATTCAATAACTGCTTGAACTCGGATAACTCGACTTTACGGGCCCCTAGTTAACGTGCATTTTGTTTGATTTATACAAAAAAGCTCAATAATATTTTTATTTTATTTTATTTTTAGGCATTTGAGGAACCCATGAGGGAAAGTGCTTTGATTGGCTCCAAAGAAATAGAGTAAGTAAAGAGGCTGCTATCCTTAATCCTGCTGAATCCTTACTTTCTTCCTGGGGTGAGGAATGCACTTAGTTTGCGGGCCAGAGGCGGATCCTTTTCGAAAGAGAAGGGCAACGTCCAGAAGAAGGGCAGGAGCGTAGCCAGGGGGGTGGCCTAGGCCCCCCCGTTTTAGCAGCCAAAATACAGTAAATGTATGAGACATTATCTAAAATACCGGAGAAAATGCCTTGAAAGTCCCTCTAGGGCCCCCTCCTGTTAAAAATCCTGGCTACGCCGCTGAAGGGGGCACTAATACATAAAACATGTAAGCGGTTAACGCTTAGATTTTAGCTCCCATACATTTAACCCGAAGAGGAGCATCGCCCCATATACAGAAACGCCCTTTAGCCCCTTTACCTGATCCCCGATAGCGGAGACTCTAAATAAGCGAGCTATTCTGCCGAGGGACACCTGCCTTGGTTCCCGAGGCGTCCTTCAAGAGAATTCAATGCATGTATTCCCCAAATAAAGACAGAGTTGAACCTCGTAGGTTTAACAGCCTCACAAACATCTCAACATCTGTTTCTTTTTGTATTTTTCCAGTGTCATATTTCCTAAAGAACTAGACCATATACGAGAAAGCCACACTCTATTTATGAACGAGCTAGAGGATAGAATACAGAACTGGCGCCAGTATGGAATTGTAGGGGATATCTTCACCAAGCTCAGTAGCTCCTATCACGTGAGTACCAATAAACAGCAGTTGCTCCTTTTAGCACATGCTCAATACAGATTTAACCGCTTAGTTTTGGAAACGGGAAGCACTGGGGTCATGTTTGTTCATGGAACGGTACAAAGTCTTTACTATTTTGGCTTTTGGTACTTTCCTGCTTTTTGTATATCAATTTGTTTCTTGAAAAAAAAACTGACAGATATTTTCCTCTTTCAGATTAACGTACTGATGATTTATTCCAACTACGTCAACAACTTCCCCAAAGCGATAGCAGCTATCAACAAGTTTTCACGAGCGTCACACAAGTTTAGAAAGTTCTTACAGGTGAGAAATATGGGTATTGGAGGTCCGATAGCTGAACATCCTGTCTTGCTTGATCATTTTTTGACACTGGGAGCTTGTTTGAACAGATCTTGTTTACCATTATTATTGAAAGGTTTGATAAGACATAGAATCAGAGTTAAGAATCCACTATTTACCTTTAAAGCAATGCCATGCACTTCACTGTTGGCCTCCATTTTCTAGAATGTAATTCTTTCGAGTGTAAACGGTAAATGCCTAAGCCGATCGTGGCTCTTCTTACAGACTTAATTAATTCTTTACTGGTTTCCAGGACTGTTCGATGGAACCTGCCTGCGCGGGACTGGACTTACCTGCTTACTTGTTGACCCCCATTCAGCGACTTCCACGATATGTCCTTCTGTTACGGGTAAGTTTAATGTTTACTCAACTTCTCGCCTAAATTACCTAAATACCACACACATGCACACACCGGTCGACTAGTCAGCTGTCATTGTATAATGGTTGTCAGTTCGGTTGGGTGGTCGGACAGTGAAGTTGGTCAGTCACCCTGCCGGAATATCGGTCAAGTCGGTCAGTCGATTTGAAGGTCGTCCAAGTCCGTTGGTCGGTCAGTCGATTTGAAGGTCGTCCTAGTCTTCTGGTAGGTCAGTCGATTTAAAGGTCGTCCAAGTATTTTTGTCGGTCAGTCAATTTGAAGATCGTCCTAGGCTTTTGGTCGGTCAGTCGATTTGAAGGTCATCCAATTCTTTTGGTCGGTCAGTCGATTCAAAGTCGTCCTAGTCTTTTGGTAGGTCAGTCGATTTAAAGGTCGTCCTAATCGTTTGGTAGGTTAGTCGATTTAAAGGTCGTCCTAGTCTTTTGATAGGTCAGTCGATTTAAAGGTCGTCCTAGTCGTTTGGTAGGTCAGTCGATTTAAAGGTCGTTCTAGTCGTTTGATAGGTCAGTCGATTTAAAGGTCGTCATAGTCTTTTGGTCGCTCAATCGATTTAAAGGTCGTCCTAGTCTTTTGGTAGGTCAGTCGATTTAAAGGTCGTCCTAGTCTTTTGGTAGGTCAGTCGATTTAAAGGTTGTCCTAGTCGTTTGGTAGGATAGTCGATTTGAAGGTCGTCCTAGTCTTTTGGTAGGTCAGTCGATTTGAAGGTCGTCCTAGTCTTTTGGTAGGTCAGTCGATTTATAGGTCATCCTAGTCTTTTGGTAGGTAGTCGATTTAAAGGTCGTCCAAGTATTTTGGTCGGTCAGTCGATTTAAAGGTTGTCCTAATTGTTTGGTAGGTTAGTCGATTTGAAGGTCGTCCTAGTCTTTTGGTAGGTCAGTCGATTTAAAGGTCGTCCTTGTCTTTTGGTCGGTCAGTCGGTTTGTCGATCAGTCAAATTGAAGGTTTGATTCAAGTCGACCAAGACTTTTGGTCGGTCAGTCGGTTGGTTGGTCAAGTGTTTTGCTCGGTTATTCAAGTCGTCAGCCAGTCAGTTAGGCGTTCTGTCAGCGTTAATCCAGTAAGTCTACTATGGTACTATTCCAACATATTTTTTGGGATCATCCTCCAGCAAGTTTCCAAGTACACAGAGGCATCCCATCCTGACAGCTTTCATCTGAAAAACGCACTGGAAAAGATGACGCAGATGATCAACCTACTGAACGACTCCATACAAAATTCACACAAAGTAGTAAACTCCGCATCGCCCAGGAAAAACACAAGGAAGACGTACGTACAACACGTGAACAACACGTGAACGATTCCCATGGCGTTTCCTCTTTTGTAAATAGTTATAACACATACACGGCGGAAAGAAAAAATCGTCACTGTGTACAGTAGTACTTGGGGACCTTGCCATTGTGCTTTTGAAGGGTTGAGCATAGCTGTTTGCTTTTGCTTAAAGGCAAATAATTAGAGGGCGCCTCAACGATACTATCATAGGAGGGAACCCCCGCGTACCTGACCTTATCTTCCATTTAATATCCGCCTTCTTTGCTCTAATAATGCAGTTATACTATCATGGAAAGGCACCCCTGACCTTACCTCACATTTTAAGTCCGCCTTCTTTTGCTCTAATAATGCAGTTATACTATCATGGAAAGGCACCCCTGACTTTACCTCCCATTTTATATCCGCCTTTTTTTGCTCTAATAATGCAGTTATACTATCATGGAAAGGCACCCCTGACTTTACCTCCCATTTTATATCCGCCTTCTTTTGCTCTAATAATGCAGTTATACTATCATGGAAAGGTACCCCTGACTTTACATCCTTGGAAACCCATGGCATGGGGGTCAGCGTACCGAAGTGCGAAAACGCCCCCCCCCCCCCCCCCCTCCTCCTTCGTCCTTGTGTTCCGCCTCGTTCTCGCGCCTCGTTCCGCTGACCTCGATGCCCTGGGTTTCCGAGGATGTCGGCTTTACCTTCCATGTAATAACCCTACTCTTGTTCTAATTATGTAGTAAGTCCTTAAGGAAAAAGGCAAGTTTGAAAGAATTAAAGAGCAAGAAAGAAAACTGCGACATCGTTAGCAAGTAAGAAAAGACCTGCTCAGAAGATCTTTAGAAAAATGATAGCCCTCTACCTCATTTCATTCTATTTGAATTGCACATCTCATGGATCTAATCTAATAAGTGATACCTTGTTCAGATTGACTCCTGAAATGAGAAATGACCTGTCGAGTGCATCAGTTGAGTCCGAGCTCCAGTCCTCTCCGACAATGATCAGGACCACGGCCGAAGCGACACAGGAATCCCTTACTAGTATCCCGACTTCACCAAGCAGGTAATAGATCGTGACCTTGATGATGCTACCTTAGATAATCAGTTGATAAGAAAAATCGATGTCTCGTATTTATTTATTGGCTCATTATTAGAACAGCAAAAAAACCTTTATGTCTGAATGTCTTGCATGATCTTGTGTCATATACTCATATACCTCTTATGTCTCGTGCCCAGTCCCATTTTGTCTCCATCACCGCACAGTGTGCTTTCCCGCGTGAGGTCTGGGGAGAGGAAGTGTCGTCCAGTCAGTGCGGGAGACCTCGATCAGTTCTACGATTCGGAAAATCTGCGAGAGTTCACGTCAATTACAGAGGAAAATGAGGACAAGGACCAAAAGTCGCCCACGTGAGTACAGGATGACCTATGTGTTGTTTGGAAAGTCTTTTTTATCAAACACGCTTGGTACAAATTTCCAGTTTCTATTGGATAATTACACACATCTCGACTCTGAAACATGAGAGAACGGGTCTCTTTAGTGATTCTAAAATAACAAAATACCGCTCCCTAAGAGTTAGTACGCAGCTGCTTTGTCTCCTATTATCTTTGCTCTACAAAGGAGTTCTTTTGTCTCTATTCTTCTCGTTCTTTGTGTCGAGGTACGGATATTGTTTATTTGCCCAATCAAATTGCAGCTTGTAAGAGCTGCGTACTGACCCCTCCCTAACCCATCCCTAGTTACGCGCCTACATTGCCTGTTCATATAAATAACATACTGTGTTTGGCCTAGGCAAAGCAAACTGAAAATGGCCAAAGATTCAATGACTAGAGCATGGCAAAGACGTTCTAAAAAATGGCGACGATCAGTAGACGAGATATTTACTGATTCCAAATCCGATAGCACTTCGGCTATCTCCGAGCTCGGTCGAGACTTTCCGATCGAAAATCGCACGAGCGATTCAAGCTCCATAGCGCCATCACTGTCGCCAACAGGGACCATCTCCCACTCAACCTCAGAGCAAAATGTCTTTGCGGACGAAGACGCTCAATTCTCCAAAGATAAGGACACTGTCAAAAAGGACAATGAGCTAAAGCACTTGAGTAATGATAGTGCGGCAAATTTTGATTTTGAGATTTCCGTAACCCCGAGCTCGGCCGACGCAAGCCCGAGTATTACGCTCACGAGAAGACGAAAAGTTGCCGAGCTATGGAGACCTGTATCCCTTATGCTTCCCTCACAATTAGCCCCAGAAAATGGCAACGCAAGACTTAAAGCCACGAGTTCTGAATCCCACATGGTAGCAACAGATTCGGAAAGTGATATATGGGTACGCAGACCTATGCCGCAACGCTCGCGTTTTACCAGATCTTCATCCGATGGTGTTCGGCAACTCGTGATGCGTTCGAGACAAGCCAGCGTGACATCATGCGACCGTCGGATCTCAATTTGTAGCAACGGAAGCTTGAATGAATCAGAAGACTCGGGTGTATCCGGCACACCGGAGACGTCGCCTAGCAACACGTTACGGTCACGTGGTCGTAAGTCTAAGAATGGTGAGCTCGAGGTTGTTGATGGAAAGGTTCCGCTTCGACATCGCAGGAGTTGGGAAAAGCTGTTTGTCGCGGACTTGGAGTTTGGAGACGAAGAACAGGAAGAGAAGACCAACAAGAAGAAGTTTAAAGATGTTATGAAGAACCTTTTCAAAAGAAAGTAAGTAGGTATTTTTTCATTGAAAATTGTATAATTCGAACATTATAGGTACACCCCTATGTGCACAGGGGGTTGGGCACGTGGTTGTTTGTCCCCTCATTAAATATTTATGACTGTTTTACGCTTCTGATAAAGACCAGATAAAACCCGACACGTTGGTGGTATTTTACCGTACCCCACTGTCTAGATAGTCTGACTTCTCTGGTGCAATTTCCAACTCACCTGTACTTTTTCGCTTAACTCCACAAACCCGTCAACCTTGCGACAATTTGATAACCTTGTGGATTTTCTTTTGCCGATAATTATGACCTGATGTCTCGCCAGGTCTGTTGCAGTGTAGTTAATATATTGACGAAGTCTTAGGAACATTTTTTATTAAATTATATTTGTTCTACAGAAGCAGCTTGACGGGCTCAGACACGAAAACCTCCTCACCTACGAGCTCCACTCGAAGCTTTATCGAACTTGGCGAGAAAATATCGACAGTATGACGACACAGTTTGCAACAGTCTTCATATCAACCTGAGAACGTAGACTTATCGTGCTTGACGAGGAATTGTCGACGATATAGCGACGAAGGTTGTTCCTTGCAACCAACGGTTTTCGATCGATGTGTGATAGATAAATATATATTATGTTTATTCATTATTGTAGGAGCGGATCTAGCATTTTACTATATTATATTCAAGATCGCAGTAATACTTGCGTAGTTTTTTGTTGTTGAAATATCAGGAAATCGTATTTGTTAGAAGAAAAATTTAATTCATACGCTTGTTTGCAGTGCAAACATTCTATTCATGTATAAACAAACGTTTAATTATTATATACTTGGTTTGGAGAAAACAACTTCTAAAGTTTTTATTTATTTTGTGTAAAACATGAAATTGTCAGCAATTTTTAATAAACTAATTCAAGAAAAAATATATTTGATTTCTTAGTGAACAGGGAAAGGCAAATATACAAAAAAACTCCCAGCCTCAAGACTACCCCCACCGTCTACATCAACCCCCTATCCCCTAAACTTCGACAACATGAATCATAAGTTGACGTATTTGGGGCATCTTTTAATATTACATCCAATCCTATATGATTCAGATTGAAACAAAAATAAATCAAATGCACCACCATGTAACCTTGTTTTAGAAACAAGTAAAGTGATCTCCGATCTTTGGCTAGAGCGCCCGAGCTGCACTATGTTATCACAGAAAAGATTCATACAGTACTTCTCGTTAAAAAATAATTAAAAAACGAAGAAAAAGGAGGGGAGGGGAGGGGGGGCTTTTAATGCTGATTTCCATGGAGTAAGACACACAAGAACTGTATTTCGGTCATTGAAGGTTCCCCAGGTGGTAATATGCTTCTTTTCACAAGATGAGGAGGGTAATTAATTCACAAAATTATAAGTATTAACAAAGTAACAAACAAACCAAAGCCTAACAGCAAGAACTCGTGACAATGAAGCAGCAGCTTCTATGTCGTTCTGTGTGCAATCTTTTACAAGTAGCTCCCGAACCACATATTGGTGGAAGAGTCCTGCTGATTAGTACACCGAAAATTGATGTTTGAAAACCCGTAAAGACCAAAATTGTCTTCTGAGAAGACAGCGTTAGGAACCGCCTGCCATTTACCGCCGCACCCCGCAGACGCACTCTCGATACAAAACTCAAAAAAGCCGTCATGCTGGAAGAGAGGCTCCATGATGTGTTTGCGGGTGAATCCTCGGATATTCAAGAACTCGACCTCCCTACAAGCAGGTTCAAACAGAGGGCCAAACACATGAACGGGGTCAGCGGACGAGAAGTTCCCGCGCAGGTAATCCGTGTAGTCCACGCCGGCGCGAGGAAAGCTGCACGTGACTCGCCAGTGCGTGGATACGTTCTGGAGGGCTTCCATGCGGGGGAGGGAGAGTCGGTACTGGCTCCAGTTCGGGTTGTCCTGGTTCTTAGGGGCGTTGACGTAAAGGGCTGTAGTGAAGTACTGAGGCGGAGGGGTGGCGTCTGACTTGACTAGTGTCCACAATGAGCCCGGTTCAGAGGTGAAGTCACACGTGACTCTGTAGGCGTCGCCGGCGTCGTCCACGATGTAGAACTTGGGCAGGTGCGTGAGACCTACACGCGCGTAATCCACGCACGAGCGTGGGTCCTGGGAATAAAAGGAATACAAAAACTAAATTGCATGTTTGTTCCACGAATAATCAAAGCAACGAGAAATGACAAAAAGAGCTGCGGAGACCCTGCGAAAGTTCAGTAGCATTCGCGTCAGAGCTCTAGGGTTCAAAACCAAGTCATTTCCAAAAACACCGATAAAAACGGGCCCGTTATAATATAGAAAGCTTTTTGTACTCACGAAAAACCTCACCCCACCCCAGCTAAATCTCTTACAGATTTGAAAATAGGCGGGCTTTTTTATTATTGAAAAACAATACTCTATAATAAAGAAGAGACATTTTAAAAAGGAATCGCAAAATATTCAAGAATAACTAATGTGTGAATACTTCATTTCTATTTTGTTCCGGTGGGTTTGCGGATTAGGGAATACTATCGAATACTTCGGTCAGTTCAAGAATTAAGGGAAATGCTATGGCATATGAGAGGCTTTAAAGACCATTTTATGTCCTTAGTTTGGTCCTCTTTGAGAAAGAAAAGGAAAATGCAGGTTGTTTTTTAAACTTTCAAATCAAACATAAGAACGCGCTGATTACAACTTACGCTTTTTGCAAGTGGGACTGCCACAAACAATGATCCTGGCTTCGACTTGACGCACGCACTGAGATCCTTCCTCGACAGGAACACGTCAAAGATCTCGCACAGGCCAAGGGCCTGGTCGTCGTCTTTTGCGCGATAGTTGTAGTAGAGGCAGAAGTCTTGTCTGCGGCACCGCGCACTGCACGCAATCAGCCCGGCGACGATCAAGGACAGGGAGGGTGGTAAATCCAGCGCCTTGTCCTCTTCCGTCACACCCGACATGGTCACGAACTCGTGCGCAACCGTGTGCACGAAAAGAACGAGAAAAACGACGAGATACGCAAGGTCTGCCATGGTGTGTGATAAGTCAGCTTGTGTAATAGGGCACTAATTTACCTGATGTTATTTTAATATGTTGGTGAGTGATCCAATGCCATCAATAATTCATACGGTACAAATGAAGCAAAATATTTTTATCAGTTCGGCTCGAGTAATAAATCGATGAAAGTTGGTGTGTTGGAAAAAATATAAAAATCTTAACTTTTATTTCTATGGAACTTGAAACTTTTAGAGAAACTAATACAATCTTGACTGAAGATATTTCAAACGTCAATAATTTCTTGGGTCGTTAGACCCAGGGGGTCTAAAGGGTAATACAATTATTTGCTTGATGTGGTAGTCCAGTGTCTAATATATTCGTAAGATCTAACAAATTACTCTTCCACCTTGTAGGTGCCCCTTTAAAAAAAAAATTCTTGGAAGCTCCAAGCAAAGTTAGCATAACTTATAGTCATTAAAGGCCAAAAAATAGGGGTTCAAGATTCAAGAGATTCAATCGCCTACTCCAACCTATGATTTTCATTTTGATAATTAGAATAATTGTTGCTTATAGCCTAGACTCCAAAGGCTTCCTACATGTACTAAGTCTCTACGTGAACTTGGGCAAATTTAAATCTTAATATCTGAGGCATCAGCTAATGAGGAAACAATCAAGCCCGCGTCCTCAATCGCACACCGCTTTCATACTCCACTGGAATTTCAATTACCAACCTGTATACTCCTATTTCAAATATGGTTGCACTCTTGAAACAATGTATCGCAACCCGCAGAGCTACATGGGTAACGTGTAAATGGATGAATTCAAGTGTGTTAGGCCCCGGCAAATGTTCACAGAAACAAGAGCAAGAATGCTACTACTTTTGAGGCCTGCATTTTGATTTTATTTTCGCTTTTTCGCTTATTTATTTGATACTTATAAAGCACAGCAGGTTAATTATCTGAATGCAACCCAATCGAAATGAGTCAATATATATATTTCTTTTGTTAAAAGTCGTGCTATTTGGCTCATTCTAGAAGCGTAAAAGCTAATTAAAAAGGAGATGTAAACATGAGAGTAGGTTATAAATAAGGACTGCGTAGGGGTCTATCGTTACATTAAAATTATCATCAGGGGAAGGGGGTAAAGGATGCATTCTCAGATATAAAGATTTTTATTGGTTTTATGACGCGATTGTAAATACAAAACTCCTGGTCTAGAAGCTTCTCGTCTGATTCCAATGTTTGTAATTATTAAAGCAATCAAATGGGATTGAAATTAGAGGTATGAGTTCATCTCACAATATTGGTTATACATCTATTTCAACTAATGTTGCAACCTCGAAGCCATGTATCATAGCCCGCTGTGGCTCATGGGTAGCTCCTTGGTACATAACCAAGAATGCTTAAACTTTTCAAACCTGTGTTTTTTACGCTTATTTTATTATTTATTTGATACCCATGAAGCACTGCAGGTTACGATTCTCCGAGTGCAACGTCCGAGTGCAATATTTGAAAGGTGAATATTATTTATATTAAGAATCATCCCACTGGGAAAAACAACAATGAAATTTGATATGAATAAAATCGCATTGTCGAGTGATAATTTTTTTGCATTTTGTAGATTATATACATGGTACATCAAAACGTATACATCTTATAATTACTTATACAGCAGAAATCATTTGCATCCCGTGACGCATTCGGAGTTCCTGTGGTGGGGGGCAATCTTGTTATTACTCAAAAAAGCAGAGATCATTTGCATCGAGCGAACAAGACGCGACCGGGGTTCCTGTGGTGGAGGGCAATCCTGTAATTACTCATACAGCAGAGATCATTTGCATCCCGCGAACAAGACGCGACCGGGGTTCCTGTGGTGGAGGGCAGGTTTTAACGCTGATGTGCGCACTTCTGAAATAAAGAAAGTGAAATGATTTTTTTAAACCAAGATATTTGCAGGCTAATCTCTCTTTACTAATCCGTCTTTTCGAATGGAGTGCGTAATGTAAATATTCTCGTGATATATGCTGGGGAGTTTTTGGCGCAATTTAGGTCACGCAAGGAGTCGAAACTATAAGAATGTTCTCAATATAAGTGCACATTATTTAGCAGATTGTTTAATATACCCCTTACGAAGCCCTTTTCACAAGTGCAAATGTGTATAAGAAATGGCAAACGCCAACGGAACAACACAGCTCGACATGTCACGCAACACTAAAACTGGACCAATGAGGTTTTGACTTGCAGCTGCTCACTGATTAACAAGCATGTTAATGAGTGCATGGCAAGGACCTGAAGCTGCCAAGGGCTCAATTTCTTACCCGCGTTGTTTTCCAGGTCTTAGTTGCTTGAACAACTCCCTGAGCGACATCTTTTTCTTGGTGTACCGACCGCTAACAGGCATAGAAACGGTGGAGAACCCGGAGCCAACACTAACGCGGTCTTCATCGATACTCTCCTCTGTATAACCCGACCGAAAGCTGGACTGTGACCCCGAATAAAGACCACAACGCCCTCCTGGTAGAGACTCGCACGAGTTTTGAGGTGTCCATGACATACGCTTCCCGCAGAGTCCCGCGCGTGGCCCGCTTTGACCCGCAAAATCTAGAGTTTGAGGAAGAAAGCCGGAGGAAAGTCCATCCGAGTAGGCTCTTTTTATTGACTTTTTCTCCAAACAGGGGCCAATATTTAAGGCAGGAAAACCGCCAGAGTCATCTCCAACATTATTATTGTTATTAATACTTTGCTGTTTATCTTTATTCGCAGAAAAAAAGCTCCCAACAAACATACTCATAGGTCTCCCCTTTGCATTACGTTTTCCTTTATCATCCGGGACAGTCGGTGAATCAGTCACGCCACATCGTCTGATGGCGTCACGCAAGTCTCTGAGTTCTTTTGTACCGCAGCTGTCTCTCCTGTCACGCTCCAAACTGTCCTTATTCTCTGGTATTCTGCCACCAGTTTGCTTCAAAGTTTGTAGTTTTAACAGACTCGGCGAAGTGCAAGAATTCGCAAAGTCAAATTTCTGTTGTGCAATCTCCCTAAGCCCGCAATCTGAATCCCGTATTTGCACACTATCATTAGGAGCAGCCATTGGACGGAATTTGTTGTTGATAGTGCTTTGGGCCGTTTGTCCCGAGTCCCCCTCGTCGCTTGCGTATCCAGATGAATTCGAGGAGCATATGGAAACTGGGCGCGTCTTTATATCTTTCGCTCGCTCCCCTCCCTCGTCATTGTGATAGACTCGAATAAGCTCTTTTTGTTTTAAAACTGGACGTCTCTTAGGAAATCTGAGAAATAAAAAATATCTTGCTAGCTCTCTGTAATATCAATGACAGAAATATATGATAATGGTCCTCAATTGAAGCCCATCTTAGATATAGTGGTAGCTGATTGTCTGCGATCAGGTAGGAAGGCTAGGCCGTAATACTGGAAGCAATTTTCACTCTTCTGAAAAGCTTCTTCGAATTGAGTGTAAAGCATTATATTAGAAAACGAGACTTTGTCTGCCACCTGAACGACTGGAAACACTAGAGAGGCAAGTTCAACCGACTAATTGCCAGACAGCACACGAGTCAATGCAATTAAATTATTTAGTACACTTCAGTTCCACAAGTCTCCTTTAGAAGGGGCTTAGCACGTGGATAGAAATTCAAATCACTGTATCATTCAACAAGTCTTGAGATTAGGGCAACGAAATTCAAGCTAACCGAGAACAATTCTTGCGTTGGATGAGTTTGGCGGAGTTTGGAGGTGGATTTGGGCCCAGAACTGTCTTATTGTATGCAATAAGGTGGGCTTTCATGGGATGAGGCCGTGACGTTCGCATAGATAAGTGGAAAAGAGCTTTTGCTTGACTCCTCAAGTGATTTGGCATCATTCGGGTTCTTACTGACCTCTTTCGTGCCATAGTTTCAGACACGAGTTTAAGTGAGTTCTGGATCGAACTGTTTAGTTCATCCACGCTCCGTGTCAGTGTAGTAAAGGCTTGCTCCACGTGGACACGGTCTGGGTGACTCACGTCTGTGAACTTGACTAATTGCTGAAGACAACAAAGCGTGTAACAATGTCAGTATTCGACAGTGAGAAGAACTTTACTGAGGAATCTTGTGCGATCCGCACTATCGTGGTCAAGACAAGTAAAGGGTTTAAGAAAGTTAGCCCATCAGCATAAGATAATGGCAGTTTTGCTTGACACTAACTTCATATCTCAGGCGCGTACACAGGGGGGTTTCCATATGATACCTATGACTGTGCCCCCCCCTCCCTTGGCCAATCCTGGGAACGCGTCTGTATCTATGAGGTTTCCGTTATGTGCTGATGCCGGCGTACCCAGGATTGGCTGAGGAGGATTGGCAGGATTAGCTGAGGAGTGTATGGGGTGGGGGAGGGGGGATATGCTGCTTATCAGTCAGTACGTTGTTCGCATCCTCATTGGCAAGCTTCTTAAGGGGATGGCTATACGACAGAACGCGCCACAATATAAAGATCGGCTAAGAAAATACTTATCAAAGTATTTCTATACACAAAGTATTCTATGCGATCCCATGATGGCATTGCACTTACTGATATAAGAAGTACGTATCTTGGCAGTCTCTGTATTGGGTTCAGGAGATACGCCTGGAGATCCAGCCCGTTGCACGGCCAATTTGCACGACATGTCTGCATACATAAGACGAGTGTTAAAAAGGGTGATTCAATAGCATACAGTCTGCAGTCATTTGACAGCATGTGTTATGTATAAAAAAATACGCCTTATGTAAAGGAAAGAGGGATAAATAAGATCCGGTTTTCATAAGTACATGGTCTATACGAAAATGGAAATCGAAACACACGATTCATCTTCATAGAATCTGCATTCCACCAAGTTTATGGAGTCTCGTATCCGGAATGTGAAATCCACGTTTCTGGAACCGGGGAACAAGGTCCTTGTATACGAAGTCCAAACATTTTTTGATCCCTACAGGTCACGTGCTCATTGACACTGGCACTCACCTCCAGGAAGTTATCAAACTTGTGCGAGCTAAGTCTCCACTTGTGGATCGTCCTGATCGCTTTAGGGAAGTTGTTGGAAAACTCGGAGTATTTCTGGACCAAATCCCCCTGAAAAATAAAACATTTTGGTGTGAGTGTTACATGAGTGTTTCTGGCTAGGAAAGGACAGGAGTGATGGTCTGTAAAGGAGGAAATTTTCGCGAAATAACTTGCTAAGTTTAAGCGTGCGAACATTTCCAGATTCACACCGAATTTATAAAAACGATGTTGTAAAAACGCTAGGGCCTGGGCCTATTTAAAAGTGGCGATCACAAAATAGTAGAAAACACGAATTCCTGCAAAAACATTTTGACGCACACAGTTTAAGAGCGTTAAAAAAGATAAAAAATGATTGTAGCGGACTTCCAAATATGGTATGTAATGTTCTGATAAGGAATTGTCCGAGCAAGCTATAAAAACGACAGTTTTCAAAACAAAATTGACTGATTTGTTTTGCTTTTCGCGCTGCGTACATTAAGGTCAGCGCTCATAAGATCTACCACCATGAATAAATTACCACAGGGTGCCTAACTACAGAAGCAGAGGAAGCATGCCAAGGTCAGAGTGATTGGCACGTGGGTGCTGAGGTTGCGGGGCGGGGTAAGTTGTTATTACAACAGCCCTCCCTCCCTCCCTGGTACAATTCGCAATGTGACCATTGTTGAATCGCCAAATTAATCCCCAATCTTATGCGATGACACAATTGATGCAGTGTCGGATAGTTTACTGCGCTCTGTATTATTGTTGTCGTTACCTGCTCATCCTGACTGAAAAACCGGACAAACAGGTCACCGAATGTGCTGCGGTAATTCCACTCTTGAATCCGCTGACTCAGCGTTTCGTGGAGACGAATATGTGAGGTCAGGATCTCACTCAGACTCGGCGGGAAGATGACACTGCGAGTGGACACATGAAAAGCAAATTAATTTTAAAAATTTTTAAAGATTTTACCCATGCAACATAAGAGAGAATTTCTTATTAGACTTGCAAAGAGCCTCTGTCATCCGCCATTGTTTTTCATCCAACAAAATACCAAATGTTAGGAATCATCCATTTCCATCGGCTCATTTAGTGAAAATATTAAAATATATCTACTCAATCTTGCAAATGAAGTACAACATTTTGTTTTCAGATGGTCTTTTGAGGTTTTGTTATAACTTTTCTTCAAACAGGCCAAAACATTACCATAGGGGTGACTGTTAAGGGCTCTATACTACTGGCTGTTTGAGGAAAACTTAAACACTAAAACAAAGGAATGTTCCTTTTCCGTAAAATATGGTACCAAAATGGGTTTGTGATTAAAGGTATTTTTTCGTTGTTGAAGGATGCCCACCCTTCAACTTAATCTAATAATTTCTCTTGAATTTATAAAAAAACATTACCAGAAAGATACAGATATAGTATAAGATGGATGAAAAAAGAAGATTATCATGGAGATAAAGAACAGTAAAATTTTAATACATCGCATCAATAAAGAGGCCCTTGGCGTCTCCTTCATAAAGACGTCTCAAATGTATGTCTCATGCTGTAATTAGTGTGCAAGAGGCGGCGCTATTTTCGGCCTACTCACTCGACATCTTTGGTTGGAATTATTCGCAGGCGACGGAGTCTGTCCTCAAAAACCTAAAAGATCAAAGCGAGAATTTTTTAGTTAACTGAATTATCCCAAGAATGGAGAAATCAAAACTTTAAGCCTCGATTCTCATGTGAAAATTAAAACGCAATGTGCTCGACATAAACCTCTGACCTGAAAACGAAAAGAAACAGTCGAGAACTGCTAGAGCATATTCCCGGGAAATGATACTAGTCCTTGAAGCAATAACCCTAGGGGTCTAAACCTGGGAATAAAATTACGTCGCGAGTATAAGAAAGACATGGAAGCGGCTCTATGATTTTGTCGTTCTTTATTTGAAATTCTAGCTCAGAATCACCTCTGACGCGCATGCGTACTCACATCTCGAATCGTCTCCAAGCATTTGATGTACTTTTCTTCAGTTTCCAAGATCTCTTGCACGATAAGCAGCCTTTTCTCTGAAATGAAGGATACATTTACATTGAAATGTATTTTTATTATCTCTAAAGTCTATGTCTAAGGCTGATTCTGAAGTATGCGAAACTTTTTCAACTGGAGCCGTTGAGTGTAAATCAGCCTACGACTCCGCTACGATGCTCGACTACGAAAGTCGTAGCGTGTAGTTCAGGGCTAAGACATGTCGTAGGCAGGTCGCATACGACTAAACCGTGCTGTCTAAATCGACCGTTTGCTTCACGGAAGAAGTTCTATGGAATAGGACAGGCACATGGCTCGACTATCACACGTGCATTATGTTGTACGCTACAAACTATCGCGAGATAATTCTCTCAAAAGATAACAGCGTCTTTTTGACACAAGGATCATACTCCCGAATTTAACAGTCTCAATGGGGGCACCTGATTTACGCTAAATGATTAGGCGTTTTTTCGTTTAACTGTTGGAAAAATAGGCGTTTTTTTACCTTAACGGTTAATTTTTCGGCAACTTTATAACGGTTAACGGTTATTTTGTTCTCAAATTAACGCTTAACGCTGAATTGTTGTGCCTAACGGTTAACCCCTTCGAGACCCTCTTAACTCAAACGGAAAAGGAAAAGAAAAAGAAAAAGGAGCACAAAAATTTGCTGATCTAGGTATGCCCTGTTTTCTTAAACCAGCATGTAGTTCCTCTTTGAGACTCTTAATAAAGTGAGACAAATAAGATGGGAATGCTATTGGTGATAGAGGGGCTGCAAAAATATGTCACGCTAAAATGTCTGGTTATCTCCTCGTTTATCACGCTCCTCAAGCGCTTTGCGACTCGGCATTAAGAATAACAGCTTCAAACACGTGTTTTCCAATGACTCGGGAAAAAGCAAGATCGTTACACATGAGAATGTTTGTTAATTATCAATATCTCGAAGGCTCTGCCAAACAAATCACTGGCAGATTTGCAATTCTCGCGGCTTATTTTAAGGATGTAAACTAAGTGTTATTTCCGACGCGCCGTTTTGCGTCTGCCAGTTCGTTGATGCGTGCTTTGCGGCTTTCTCTCATAGCCTTATAAAGAAATAATGCCATTTCAACAAAAGTTATGACGAAAAAAATAACAAAAAAGGGTCGTGATAAAAGTAGCAGAACCATGTCTCAAAAGAAGTATACTTCGCTGGTTCTGCAATCCATATAACGAATTATTTTTATGGTATTTTTAAGTGGAAGAAAAAGAATTTTGGACAACAAAACAACCTTTACAACAAAATATCTCTAGCTTGTCTCAAGTGCGACGCGTTATATTCTAGCAACGAACCGATAAGAAACAGATTAACAAAGGGGTCGTTACCAAAACCGTTTTCTTTTCAAATGATAACATCGTAATCCAAAATGTAAAGCAATAAATGTTTATTATATCACGTCTCACGGCTTGTTTGGTTCCCATGATCGGGTTTTCAATAAGTAAAGGCTCTCGTGCCATTCTCGTGCAACTTAGGCAACATGACTCACCGTCATTTCTTGAGAGAATCCAAGACGGGCTGTAATATTGGCATGTCGCTCGCCGGCCCAGCAAAGGGCGCCTCGGAACCACAGACGAAGGAGTCGTTTCACGATCCACCATAACCCTTACAAAATCCCTTTTTTTGGATTCGTGGTTGTAATATTACGTCTTTCCCGAGTCTCTTTTAGATGGGTTCAGCGTTGAAACAGTCTGGACGGTGCGGCTGTATCTGTAGTATGAATCAAGCGATTACAAAACGACTCGCAGGGATCGGATTTCTTAGATCATTTCGAGTGCAAATCAAATCAACAGACCTTTTGAACTCTACTTCTAGAAAAGAAAAGCTTTTTTTGCCCAAAAAATAAATTGATTATCTAATTAATTGTCGTCGTATGTCCAACCAAAATAATGAAACAGAAAGTGTCTCAAAGTACGTCTGGGATCCATTATAATAAGATGAATTCGTCATGGGTGATAATTTAACTTCCGGTGCGCGGTTAATCCTCTAGATTATGACGTCACTTCCTTCTTTGTGCCCCTTTCACGCTCCCGTTTGATTGGATGTGTCTCGGGTGGTTGACGATGGGGAACCAAGGATTTAACCACGTGGACCGGCCCCTGATAACAGTGTGATACCTCCACGCTTTGCTCAAATACTACTTTGCATCCTCTACGCAAAGACTGCAGCATTACACACCCAAACCTTATATGGGAATCGTAAAAGCCTATTTTCGAGTCCTCTTATCAATTATAAAGTAAAATAATGTGGTGATTCAAAATATTGATAGACCTGTAGACAGGTCGAAAAAGCGTTTTTTTATATAGTTATTTTTCTCTTGTGTTTCAGATTTTGTATTTGCCTAGTTGTGAGCCTTACATAAATCGGACTCTGGTTTAAAGACTTCCCGGGCGAAAAAAAATTTTTGTTTTGTTTTTCTTTCTGCTCGAAGGTATTTCCTCCTCTACGGCATAAGAATGCAAGAAAGAAATTATTCACTTTTATTTTCCCTGTATGCGCTTCTAATAGCGTCAATTTCAATTTCAAAGCGCTGACCGGATTTTGTGGAAATATACACGTACGTGATAGAAAAAAAAATTCATTACAGCAAAAAGAGTGTGAAATAAGGCTGATGTTTTCTATAGAATAAGTGAAAATTTTTGCGAATCCCACTATTACTCACCTTTCTGGTGTGAAGCGCAACCGGCGACAAGTTGAATTACTTTGTGGCTGAACAAAGAGGACTTGTCCTTACACTATCCCCCGGTGAACAGATAACAGATCTAGACTTTCTTATCTCGTGGGAACAAATTCAAACTACGACTGTAGTCAAAACAACGTGTTTTTTTATTGTTATTTTAGTACCAGACCGGAAAAGATCCACAAACAAATTGGAGGCCATTGCAACGCTTTAAAAATCTCACAGGGGAGATGTGCCGAGTCACGACATTTTAAAGTTCAAGATGGCTTTATGACTCGCGTAAAGTCAGAGATGCTTCTGTGGTTTCATATCAGGTTTGGAGATATGTACAGGACCCGAAATGATCCCAGGACCCGAAACGATCCCAGGACCCGAAATGATCCCCAAAAGTACCCCAACTGATCCCGGGACCCGAAACGATACCGAGGAGTCCCCGAAATCAACCCCACGGAAATGCGGTAATGGACAAAGGGAAAGCAGAAGAAGCACTTCCAATTCTTAAAGCATAATTTAGGGTTGACAGCCAATCTATTTCTAAATAACATGACTTAAAAAACTTAAATTCCAATACAATACTTCTATTTATTACATTGCCCCGGCGGTAAACCCATAAACAGAGTCCAAAACAAGCCAAAGCACAGCCTTGCTCAGAACAACCAAACTTTTGACCTTCGAAACATTTGCAGTTCCAACACATGACTCTGACACTATAAATCTCGTTTCCGGTAAACATCACCCTAAAAATCTATATTCATTTGACAACCAAACGTGTTTTTCACCACGAAATCCATGTTCACACGAGCGAATATTTACCGACAGCCGGTTTGGCCGAGAAGATGGAATTACAAAAGCACACTGAGTAATGCACTCGAACAACCCTTTTACTACCGTTGCAAAATATTAAGAGATGTGGCTTTTGTTGAAAGCAATATGTGAGTTTTGAATTTCCTTATGTAGTAGTGCGTACACCACTGCATGATTTCTCTTTATCTCTCTTTATGATAGGTCTTTCATTCACCGAACACAAACAAACATTTTCCTACGGGAAAGCAGAGGCATGTCTAATCTTTGGAGACATTCGTTTATGGCTTGTTATGTATGAATTATTTATTCACGCCTGGTTCTTCAAATTACCATCACGGGAATTTTTATTTGACCCCAATTGTTGACTCAACCAAGCTGTCGAAAGCTGTATTTCCCGCGCAGTCGTATATAAAAATCTTAATACTATGGTTTTAGTTAATTCAAATTTCTGGATAGTGACAAAAATGACGCTAAAATGTTTCATATGTTTTTAAAACTGAAAGCCAATCCTTCCACATTCCTTTTGTTTGTCCATTACTGCAATTCCTTGGGGTTCATTTCGGGGACTCTTGGGGATCGTTTCGGGTCCCGGGATCAGTTGGGGTACTTTTGGGGATCATTTCGGGTCCTGGGATCGTTTCGGGTCCTGGGATCATTTCGGGTCCTGTACAGATATCGTGTTAACGGAAATCGGCTAACGGGCTTGCCCCTCCCCGAGAATGCCACAAAGTCACGCGGGAGACGAGGCTAGCGTGGGACACGCTAAGAGAAGTCGGCGTCGATTACTTCAGGATGAAGTAAGATTTATAATTCTATTGCTCGACTAAAGATTGGCATCCTATATTTATTCTAATATTACCTGATATGTTTTTATTGAAACTGGGACAAACACGATAATATAAGCAAGAACTGAAATGCGAGGCATTTTGTAGCGTGGCGTCTCTTTAGTATTAGATGACTGATTGAAATATACTCTAATTAGTTCTTAACCTTTTTGCGTGTCCTCTTCAAATAGGCAGTGGCAGATCCAAGGGAGGCATGCACCCCCATCCCCTCGGTAGATATTCAAGAAAACAATGTATTGGAGCTTAACCCCACAGATAAACCATCATATCTTTGTGCCATTCTCCTTCGGGAATTTTTTTAGAGGCTTGGAGATACATAGAAAGGCAGTGTTTCACATTGATTTTAATAGCGGAGCCAGCGCGGGCGCAGGCCGCGCGCGGAGCTCCATAGGTACAGAAATATGGTATAGCTATGCTACTTGGTTTTGTGGTCATCGCGCGGGTACCCTGTGGGGTCACAATCCATCCAGTCAATCGTGCAACTCCCAGGCCCCCTCGGTCTTACGTTTTTACGTATTTTTATTTTTTTTACCGCCTCCAAAGTTCGTATGTTCCCAGCGAAAAAAAGGCAGATTGAAAATAGCATTTAATGAGAAAATATGCGGATTCAAATGGGCTGAAATCTTTGAGAAACCGTTTTGTCTGAAGTACGAGCCGATAGTAAAATCTACCCGAGTGTTCGTGAATCCCGTCCGTTGCCGCAGCAAAAAGAGGACGGCTTAGAGGCTCTACACTACCATTCTAATAATATTCATTCACGTCTATATCTGTGGAGATCTATAAGGAGATCCTGAAAAGAAAGGGCCTTGGATTGATGTATGTTTTCAGCTATAAAAATAATTCGCTTGTGTCGACGAGTTTCTTGCTAGCAGAAAGTCGACAAGTTCACAGTTTACAACAAAAAGCGAACACAACCACACAAGCGACAAACAGAAAGCGACAAAAACCACTGCCAAGGTAAGTTTTTAACGACGGTTTGTATTGAGAATATCACAGTTATTTTTATTTTATTGTTGTGCTTTTATAATGCTGGTTTCTTCGTGTTTTTTTTTCAAAATCAATCGCTCAAGCTAAAACACCGTACCAGTTTGACGTCAAGATGTCATATGAAAGTCATCTATCCCTATTTTGATTGGCTAAAATACCATCTACTTGAATTCCGATTGGCTTATAATTTTAGGGTGCACTTGAGTGGTTTTCATTTGGCAATCGCCATGAAAATGTTAAATTCGTAAATTCTTACACGTTCTATAAATCCAGGCATATATTCCTCACGGTACGTAAGAATTTAACGACAGAAATACGTAGTAGTCTATTACTGTTTCAATGTCATTTAGCTTGTTCAATTTAAACGTTTGTTTATAGAGTTTGCTTTGAGAATTCGTGGTCTAAATCAAACAATTTGAGCATAACAACATCCTTTGATATTCTTCGTTCTCTCTATACTTTATTTACTGCGTTGAGATATTTAATAAAGGCTGACAAATATCATCCTGTCATTTATTGCTAAAGAAGACCTTTCTTGTCTTTATATTCTGTGTATTTAGTCTTCTCGAAGATACAGCAACTTTTTCAACATTATCATAACTAGAAATAACTTATATATACTATATATACTATTATATATTAACTTTACAGTTACAAGAGAATTTTCTTATCGAAAATAAAAAACACAAAATGCAATTGTCGGTAACATAACAATATAGGATCCGTCAGTAAATTAAAACCAGCATTGTTTTTTTAATGCTACCCTCAGGGTTAAAAATTCCTCTGACCATACCCTATGTGCTATCTCTTAGGGGTAAGAATTGTTGTTGACCATGCCCTTAGTGATAATCCTTAGGGTTAAAATTGATTATGCTGCCGAGCCACCCCTTCTCTCAAACTCTCGTTTCTCAAAGTTCCCCCTCCCCTCTGAAAGCAAGGTACTTAAATTATATAAAGACAACATCAAACTTGTGCTTTTTCATTAATAAATCTGTAAAGAAAACAGTTTTATATCAAACCAATAGGTAAAGAGAAAAGGGAAAATGTTAGGAATATGCTCATTTAAGCTATTATTGCATTATTGTTATATATTTTTTTTAAAGTAGAGTCACATTTTTTCAAATAGAGTCATTCATTTCTCCCTTTTTCTTCTCCCCATTGACTTTTTGTTATATTTATTTCTCTCTAACCCTAACATAGGTCATTAAACATAGTTTGGTTTGAAATTAGAAATTGGAATTATGCACTTTCAGTAATAATTTAGGATTTGCCTCTATTGCATTCATTTTTGAGTAGCCAGTATGGGTGGATCCAGGGTTTCTAAAACCAACAGGCCAATGGATGGGTGCACCAATATGTAATGCATGACAGGAGGTATATTTGTGGAGTTTAGTTTCAACACATTCTTCTGAATAATCAGTTGTGGTACAGGAAAACTACAGTAGTGGGTCTATGTGGGGGGTAGGGGGTTTAAACCTCCCCTTGGGTTTTCTTTTTTATTGTTTTCAGTGTATCTTTTCATTCCAAAATCGTTATGAAGGTAAAATAATGACGAAACTTTTTGGGCCAAATCCCCCCTTGACAAAAAGCTAGATCCGCCCCTGATCTACAGTATGGCATCTAAATCTTTGGAATGCTGTTGCATCCTTGATATATTCTTCACAAGGTCAAAGCTTGTAAGAATGGTGTTTTGATAAAAATATACATAGTGGAACTTCTATAAAGGTAAATAATAATTGACCATTAGACTCTTGAAAAAAACATTCTCGTCAACTCAGACACCTTGAACTTTGACAGCCTTTTTCACACCAAGTTTTAGTATTTTGTTAACTTTCATACTGCATATTTAATATTATTGATTGATCGTTGCTTGATCCATTTGGAGGGGCCAATACAATTCATAATTACATGGCAGTAAAATTTGACATATTTTTAATCTCATTAAAAATAAACATTCTAGAAACATCAAGATCCCCTCTAAAACTCCCCCTATCAGTCAACACAAAAAGGTGTTAAATGCTGGCTCCGCTTTTAGGCAGTGCCTAAATCTATATATTAGTTGAAAATTAAAATTAAGTTGGTTCGAAAAATCAAGCAGCTGTCATTTGATATAAGAACCCGCCAAAAATCGAGCAAACGTCCATGGAGGTTTTATCTCATTGTCAATTGAGGGGAATATCGTACAGGCAAACACGCAACTATAGGAAAACGCCTCACCAGCCAACCCCCTCCCTCTCCCTCCCCCGAGGGTATATTATTATTGTCCGTCCCTTTGCGAAACGAATTTTTGTCGGCTTAAGTGTTGCACACATTTCCAATACTGTCAACCGTATTCCGATGGACTCTGGTCGTCGACCGTTGAGTATTCTTAGAGTTACTCACAATTCTAGCTATTTGCTCAGATCAATAAGCATTCATTGCGTAGCGGGAATTGCGCTTATCTTTCTCTGATGAGGTCGGGTTATTAGTCTACTGTCAGAAATTGCTCTCAAACCCTGACAACAAAAGCATAGGTTCTACCCTCAGTTTATCAGGTCTGAGTTATGATTCCAAAACAAGAAAACACGTGCATGGGGCTGAAAGCCCATTGGTGGGAATAACCGCCGGTGGCTAAGGTTGCCGAATTGTTTTCTTGTAGAATCGTGCGTAGTGGCACATGTAACCCAAGGAAACTACGAAAACGTTAAGAAGAAAAGAAATATTGTTTTGTGTTTTACTTCATGCTAAGTACTTTATGAAATAGCTTTGATTAAATCAAATCGATATTATAGTGCAAAACAAGCAAAGAGGAACGTCCCCGTTATTGCCAGACCGTAAAACTTGGTGTCTTCACATCGTGACTTGGAGGAAAACTAAAAACACCCAAACTTGTATCAGACGAAAAAAATGCACTTCACATATAATTTTTTGGGTCTCCTCCTGTATTCTACTGTTATTCTACCTAGAAATTGACCTTTGGGTTGGTAACCCCCGAGAATAATGGTTTTCTGCCCAGGATACCTGGCCAAAACCGCCGACTTAATTCCATAACTATAAGTTGAAAATAATGTTTGAACACACAAGTCAACGATAGACTGCTCGGAATTTTCTTTTCTACGTCAACGACATAAATGTAAGCAAAAAAAAATAAAATCAAGATCAATGCGCGCTCGTTTGAAATTGTTAGTGCGCACGCGTGAATGTAATAACTAGAAATATTTTTGCTTCAAAACCTTTCTTATCCCTCATTGTAGTACCTTTTTGGGTATCAAAAAGATCGCAAAATTTTGATTTTGCACTTTTGTTTTTTTCATATATCATTTCGAGCTTGACCCTATTTTTTTGCTTATGAAAAACCACCCTTATCTTTTATCTTATTATGGAGAACCATCCATCGATAAATCCTTGATTCAGTTGACTCGTCACCACATTGGAAATAGGCGCGTTCACAAGGGGATGGCAGAAGGAGGATATATTTTTAATTGAAGTATCGTCAAATAGTATCCTTTTTTCATATGAGATATTTATTTTTACTCCACCGTATACAAATTTAGTACATGGCCCATTCTTAATAATACATTTTATTATCATTTCTTAATTGAAAGCCTGACATATTTCGCACCCTTCTTCGCAATTTTCCTCGGAGGGTTAAATATTAGAAAGAAAATTTGGCTCTCCGATTTCTTAGCGGAATCAGTGTTTCGAAAAAGTACTGCGCATATTTACTTTATTGCACGGCATATGATACTTATGGCTGCGCACCCCAAGCCCCCCTCCCCCCCCCCCCCCTCAGCAAATCCAGGGTACCCGCCTCGAACATCAGTCCAAATGATCTTCGTCACACAATCTCATCACAAGACGTTGTCCGAAGATCACAGAAAAACACTTGCTATTGCGGTTGGAACTCGTTAACGAAAGTTCGCTGAATACCCAATCTAATACCAAAGACTAATAAAAGACTAAGAGCAGATCCAAGTCAATTCTAATATATTATAATCATTCAAAAATCAAACAAACTAAATACACTCAATGCCCTGTAATATGAAGTACATGTAATTCTAATGTGTAACACTTGTTGACGCTCCGCCCCTCTCTTCGTCATATCAGTTGGTCCATTGGGAAGTATTCTCTATTGAGCAGAGACTACACGTACTGCGACAGTACACTCCCATACGCTTTTTATACCATGGCTCGGTACAGAATGATAATTCCTTCCACTTGTTACAATAATAATGGGAATCCCTGCAGGAGTCAACTGAAACACAATAATAAGACAAGAGATCAGGTCGATACTCAACCACTTAAAGGGGCGTCATGGTACTGCGCATGTCTGGAGTCAGTGTTTATTGTAGGCTTTTAATTGTCTACAAACAGTTGAACTTTAAGCTGTCAATGCCTTGTTAAAATAATATGCAATATCTTATTGAAAACTATGTTTATTGATAGTTTGTGGTCATTTCCTTTGAATTGAAGTCTCCTCACATGTTCCAAAAGCTCGTCAATATTAGAATTTGACTGAAATTCTTGTGTCCGGACCCGGAGAGCTATTTCAAAGCTCTCATCATGACACTGCCCCTTGAATCCAGGTTAAAGATAATTCCTTTGAATATTACAATCCAAAATACATAAATATTACATTTACATCATTTATGCTCAGTAATTTGAGAAAAAAATCAATTTGGCTGCTTCTCGTGAGATCATGCGTACCAATGTTTGAAGGTGGAGTGATGTTGGACTGCATTCCTATCTTCATCCAGTCAATAAATGAGCTGATTCGGGTGAACACTGAGTAGAATGATCCAGCCTGACACTTGGGGTCTCCCCAGCTCACAACACCACGAAGTACCCAAGAGCCACCTTAAACAAGACGGGCACGATTAGTTAGTATGAAAACAAAGTATCGATTTATACTTTATGGATGTTTTCCTATAGAGGTACCCAAGAGCCACCTTAAACAAGACGGGCACGATTAGTTAGTATGAAAACAAAGTATCGATCTATACTTAATGGATGTTTTCCTATAGAGGTACCCAAGAGCCACCTTAAACAAGACGGGAACTATTAGCTGGTATGAAAATAAAGTATCGATTTATACTTTATAGATGTTTTCCTATAGAGGTACCTGGTAACCAGCTCTAAACATTTGAAAAATCCAAATTGTCTTGAAAACACATCACAGCTGAATTAACTTTTAATAACCCCTTTTAGTCACAAACTGAACCTCTCCCTGCGTCACAAACCAAACTTCTCAATGATCCTCTTTTACACAAACCAAACTTTTCAATGATCCTGTTTTACACAAACCAAACTTCTCAATGATCCGCTCCATCACAAATCAAACTTCTAAATGATCCTCTCCGTCACAAACCAAACTTCTCAAATGATTCCCATTTACATAAACCAAACTTCTCAATGATCCTCTTTTACACAAACCAAACTTCTCAATGATCCTCTTTTACACAAACCAAACATCTCAATGATCTTCTTTTAAACAAACCAAATTTCTCAAATGATCCCCTCCGTCACAAACCGAACTTCTCAATGATCCTCTTCGTCACAAACCAAACCTCGCAATTATCCTTTTTATACAAACCAAACTTCTCAATGATCCCATGAGAGTAACGACTCAAACATCACCTATTACCCCACCAGTTCTCTCTCTTTTTAGAGCTTTAAAGAATGTCGATCAACTTCTCCTTTAATATCGTTTATCATTGCAAATACAACGTTTTATTTGCAAAAAAAAACTTTGAAATAACCATCCACGATTGAAGTCTGATGCTTTATTAATGATATTTGATTGAAAGTTTCTCAGTGACTCGCTTGAATTAGCCAATGGAAATGGATTCTTGGGTGACTCGGCATTGAGCGGGAGCAATTGGCCTTTTTTAAGCTCACCTTCGTCGCATACGAATGGCCCCCCACTGTCACCATTGCATCCGCTAATCTTGCTCAAGTTGCCTCTATTCTCGCCATAGCCGGCGCATAGCATGCTTGTCTCATCAACGATATGGAACCACGAGTTCGAGTTGTTGCATTCTTTCTGGCCGACAATCGGCAGTTGTGCCTCCCGTAGTGTAACGGATTTGTCTTCAGTGATGTTAGTTTTACCCCATCCTTAAAGTGGAAATTGTATTAACATAGGGCTAGAGTTAAATGCTTATATATAATAAGTCTTGTTTAGGTTCAGAGCGCTACTTTGGAAGAGGCAAAACGAAAATGTAACACTCCTTTATCCCACCCACTTTCTCAGACTTGATATGCGTCGATTTTGTTACTTATTGTCTATTACCGAAATGATATAGAAAAGCGAAACATCCGATCACATAATTCGTCATAGTGTGACGATGGTCACACAGCCTTTTTTCATTAAAAGGACTGACTGTAATGTTTTTGCAACACTTAAGATTCAAATAGGAATATCTATTACTACTTCTTTATGATGATACAATTGGTTTGGTCCACGAGGAAAATAACATATCATATGCGCAAACTAGACGCGTAGTCACGCAGCCCCTTTAATATAATTTGGTATGTTTTTACCTGTAATAAAACACATGGTTCCCTCAAGTGCTCTGCTTCCCTGTGCTGGAAGGCACACAGTTCTGACGAACTCGTTAATGACAGCCGGCCTGGAGAGCTTCAAAAGAGCGATATCGTACCCATAACCCTTATCGGTCAGAAATCGCTGATGAAGATGAAGCGTTGACACGTCAAACTCTTGTTCTGTCGGCTCTTTTATATCACGGTTGAAATCCCCTGTAAAAAAAAGCCAATCAAGAAAATTGTCAACTATTACGTCAGTCGATAGATAGTGAACTTTAAAAGCACACTAGCATACACACATTGGCATCAGTCGGACCAGCTGTTTCGTTTATGTTAGGGCGTATCAACATGGCATAGCCGGTTTACCTTAGTTAAACTTCATCGGCAATAAACTGCAGGTCGACATAGGCCGTAGATATATGCACTATTATTATGTTTTCGAACTATTTTACGGCGTCATCCCAGAAATGAATGGACACACTAGAAACACGAGAAGCTAAAGATAACACTCACAAAGAAACACGTGAAATATAATTTGTTACTTGATTTTGCTCTTTCGTGGATTAGAGAACACCCCTCCCCCGAGGCACCCCTGCCCGCTTTGGCCTGGAATTTGCGCAGTATATCTTAAAAACATACAGATTTTCAACCTTTTTATTCCACCTTTGTCAAGAGCAAAGATATTTACGAGTTTGTAACGAGTAGTCGGGTTGGATTTCGATGTCGCTCATCGGATAGCCCGCTTACTTGTTCATTTTTTTTTTATTTTAAAGCTCGCTTTATCATAATATAACTTTAAGTAGCTTGTTCTTGCTACCCCTATCCCTTTGCCTAACATGTGCTTACCAAGAATAACCTTGTAATGGCTCACATCGGGTTCTTGGAAAACGCAGTGGGCAGCGGTCACTACCCATTCCCTGTCAATCAGCGCACCTCCACATTTATGCAGAAAAGTGCCATCTCTCGACTGAAGGAGGTGGACCTGCCAGGGCCAACTTTGCGGCTCGACTTCGCTTCCCGAAACAACGCGTTTTTCTAAGATGGATCGTTGTCCACATTTGTCTGAGTCAATGTCTACTGACCGAGCGCTTCGGGCTAGAGGAGGAATTACTTGATATCAATGTTGGTTCATAGTATGAAGGGAAACTCTTTATGGACATTTTTGAAGGGAATCCCCAGAAAGGATATTTTTAAATTGAAACGTAATGCTTCTTTTTCTCGTCTAAGAGGCACTTGCCACTACATAACCTATTTTAATTAGGTTTAACTATACGAAAATGGAAAATCTAGCTTCCTAGACTTCTATGATGACACCGACGGCGCCTATCGAATTTAGATGTCAATATTTCTTACGCAACGTGTAAAATCTTAAGCCGATTATTATTATTATTTTTAAGCCGCATTGTCACCAGTTTACTTCCGGAGGTCCGACGGAGACCTCAACCGTTTAAAGACAAAAGAATCTATTAAAATCCGAGATATTAAACAGGCCACCCGCTCTAAATTATCAATCACATCCTCAAAGAAACTTCCAATAAACACACTGCTTTCAATATTTTGAAATATTGTTCCCGTTTTCCGTTAAAAATCATCATATATTGTTATGTAATCGACCGGAAGTAAACTGGTGACAATGCGGCTTTAAGTATTAGTATATTATGTGGTGGTTCAGCCCATCTGGATGCATGCCCTTCCAATCAAATAGAAAAGATGAAAAACACCGATGGAATTTTTACGTAATTGGATATTTAAAAAGGTGTTTTAAAAAGCCTCCTGACTCTAATAATTGGGAAGGAAGGGGAGGGCTAATGCATAGTGGTCATTTTAGATGGGCGAAAGTTAATAAAGATTTATGGCTTTCTAAGGATGCATTATGTGGACTTATCCCTTATGAAATGAATTACTATAATTTTAGGTGATTCACTTTGGCTCAGATGACTGAATTAAGACAATTTTTTCAATTAAATTTCTGGTCATCTTACACTGACGCGAAATAGTCATACAATTCATTGATTTAGAGTAATTATTTGGTTTGTTAACCTTAAGAAATAAAAGATAAGAAATAAAAGTGAAGAAGAAAAAATGAAAATGAAGATGAAAAAAGGAGGAAAATGCTATTGTAAACCACAGTATTTGCTTTGCCAGAAAGTTGGAGAATTCATGAAAAGTATAGTGCAAGTAGTAGTGACCCTCATATGGTAGGAGTACGAGCGATGGCGATAGACTAGTCACCATATGCTAGGAGTACGAGCGATGGCGACAGACTAGTCACCATATGCTAGGAGTACGAGCGATGGCGATAGACAAGTCACCATATGCTAGGAGTACGAGCGATGGCGATAGACAAGTCACCATATGCTAGGAGTACGAGCGATGGCGATAGACAAGTCACCATATGCTAGGAGTACGAGCGATGGCGATAGACAAGTCACCATATGCTAGGAGTACGAGCGATGGCGATAGACAAGTCACCATATGCTAGGAGTACGAGCGATGGCGATAGACAAGTCACCATATGCTAGGAATACGAGCGATGGCGATAGACTAGTCACGTGACAAGTCAAGCCCGGCCTTATTTTCCCGTGAGAAAAAGTTTAGCAGTTGACACTTGCGCAAAGACGTATATCAGAACCAAACAAACACATCATCAGTGAATTCAAAATGAAAATTAAACATTTTTTATCAAAGTCCCTTGTTTGAAAGAGTGTCATGGAGAATGTGTTTCCGTTTTCGTGGATAATGGTCAATGACAATTGTCGCGTCTTATTATTTTTATTTTGCCGTTTTAGATTATTTTCCGTTTTGCTATCTCCATTTCCTAAGATATTTTTGAAATTGAAAAAGGTAGGATATTGGAATACTAATCAGCTTTTGAACAGAAATCGGCGATGCAAGCTGCTTAAAGCGAAAACGCCACTTTGAAAACAGCATGTTGGGTTGGACATTGAACAACACTTCTTTTGATTGGCAAAAAATCTTAGTTTGAAAAATTTCCGCATTTATGAAGAAATGCTATGTCTTTGGTTCTGGGAGTGGTTTTGGCAGGAAAAAAACATATGACAAGAATTTGGAGTTCTGTTGTAAGATATCTAACCCGATCCGGAAGTTATTTTATGAAACAAGAAAATATAAAGCCTACTTGGGTATGTCTAAGTGTGTTAAAACTATATAACCCTTTTCGTTTTTTCTTTATTCAATGATGCTCCTTGCAAAAAAGGGGAAAAATCCTCTTGCTTTTCGTGTTTCTAATAATCAAAATAAATTATATACCCTACCTTGTACGTTGAGGAAGATGAGACAGAAGCCGAGAAATGTGAGAATTCCTGCAACATTCATGATATCACCTCTCTTCGTTTGCCGAGCTTTGTAAGGCTGATCTTTCTTTCTGAGGGCACTTTTTAACCGCTTGAATTCTAATTATAAGTGTTCTAAATTGCCTTCTGTCACCTAGCTACACTTCGCAAGTGTTACGGAACGTATGTTAACCTCGTTCACATCCGATCCGGATCTATCTGTTTTTTGTTAGCATTACGTTCAAGCAAATAACTTTTATCTAGTGTCCACCAAACATTAATTAAAAAGCAATAAGGCTTTCACGAAAATTTATTTATATTCGTTTGTTTCTATGGATATATCGGCTCTATATTTACCTAATATAGATAGAATATATACAATCGGCTTTCCTTCATAAAGGAGCCTTATATATCTTAAAAATAAAAAAGAAATAAAAACATGTTAAAACTTTATTTCGAGGTTATGAAAGTAAGGTTTGTTGAAGGAACAATTTAAAAAGCGTTACATTTCATACAGCGAAGTGAGAAATGACACATGGTGCATTTCAAATCAATACGTGTAAGGTTTATTTACTTTTTCATTACTAAAACATTTTTTTAAAAGCTCAATGCGTCCCCCACTCGCTTCGAGACGGCGCGCGATAAATTAAAGAAATGTCCACTGCTATCTTGGAACAAATAAAACACGGGCAATAAACCTAGGAGATTGATTTGGCGTGCTTTTCGTAAAAGGATGAAAAGAAAATATCAGTCAATAAGCTTCTCTTTGTTTATTCTATATATTAATCCCATTCCGGTATTTTTGTTTTAATAAAAGCGGCTTGAAAACTAAAGTTGCATAAGCAATATAATAAGTGCATAAAATATTGTATTTTGTCGATTAATTTTTTTAGGGTTGTGTGTTAAACGTATAATTCCTGTGCACAAGAACAGATAACAGTTAGTAAAGAAATACAGAGGGAAAAATCAAGTTGGTCTTTATAATAGTCAAAATTGAAACAAATTGAAATCATGGTTAAAATTTTTTTATATCTTTTCAGACAAAAACACCAATATTTATCCGTTTTCATAATAGAATGCCAAAAGCCATTTCATAAACCTTATCGTTTGTTGGCTTTTGTATGGTGTCATCAAACGCACTCTTAAATTTTTAATTCGAAAAACCCATAAAGAGAAGGCAAATGAAAGCGTTTTAACAGGTAATCGTTTCCTTAATTCACTTCATTTATTGTTTTTCAATTAAATGCAAGTATTATGAACCTTTCAGGTATAACCGTTAAGAAGCATTTAAAACCTTATTTTTAAGATAGCAATAATGATATGGTTCAGGGTTTTTTTGGTTTTAAAAAAGCGGCCTTGCCAGCGACCACATATCCGTAGATCAAAGACATTATGAGTTTGACATTGACAGTCCAGTTTTAATGAAATTAAATTTCCCGTCTTGGTAGCTTCGTGTGTTTGTTGTCTTCTAACGTAAGGTTTGTCGTTAATATCAGGGACTTTAGTTTTATGAAGTTTACCAGCTTTAGTTTGTTTTACACAGAAAGCCACACTTATTAAAAATGTTTAAATCGCTTCGTTTAATCAACTGTTGTCATGTATAATCTTGGAACGAAGCTCGCTTTGCATTATTGGTAAGAGGAAGCTTTAAATGTCTTTATGGAAAAGGACAATTATAATTCTACACAACAATTAAAAATACCAAATAATTCTCATTACATGTTAGACGGGCTTTTATCATGGTAATATTTTATAAATATTTAAAAGGCTGTAAGGAATAACACAGTTCTCTCAAAAATATTTGGATTTTGGTGTAAATATAAAAGATCATGTATATCCCATCAATTTTTTCTGCAGTTTATGCCTTCCTTCCTTAAAGAAATCAATTTTGAAAGCGCCAAGGTTGAAAATTTTATACTATTGGAATTCAGGGCATAACGAGTAGTTGTAATAAGATTGTTGAGTATATTCACACGAAACTTTTAGGCTAAAGAGGATTAAAAACCCGTTTAGATAGGGGCGGTTTTATTTACCACCCTGAAAATACATTTTTAAACACTTCTGGCATGTGAGCACTTGATTTGTCAATGCAGCGTTCTCTCTAACCTGCTATAAACCTTCATGCAAGATATGGTGCGTAGCCGGAAAACCCGTAATGGAATATTTGATAGCAAAACATTGGATGCTTCTAAATATATAAGACAAAGTGTGCAAAATAAATAACATTTTTTTTAAAAAGTGTGATCATTTGGATAATCAAAACGAACGAAAGAAAGTGAAGCTCGATTTTGAAAAAAAAAAAAAACTTTTTCACATCCTTTTTGATGTCATCACCAGATTCGGTATTTCATTATTTATGCCTTGGATATTAAAGCGTAAGAAATTCTAGAGTTCTTATATTCTTTGTAAAGACAGGTAAGTAAAGTGTTGAGATGTGCTTTTAAGTGAAGTTTCTTGTAACAGTGGCGATCAGTAGCCGCCCAACTGATATTTCTTATTATTTGTATTTCAGTTGCAGTTTTCTTTGAATAAGGTAAATATTTGTCAATGAGAGCAGTTCATTTTGTGTCAGTACCAGTGATTTACGACTCTTTTATGTGTTTGTTTTCGGTTATGAATTGGGCCATGCTATATGCCATTTCTCTCCATGTGGGAGGGAGATTGATATTTCAATCCTCAAAAAAAATTAATAAATGGGAAAACTATAGCATGTGGGATGCGAAGTTTTACCACGGAGAGTTTCAAACGTTGTTCTGTTCATTGAGAAGTTCGTTTTAACAGACCTTAAAGTTACCCCACGAAGATATTGAACGTTGTTCTGTCATTGGTCAGGAGAATGTCACCAAAGGCACAACCAGAATAAAGAATGATGTACTCCATATCAATTTGTGGCATATATATTTACGATTTTAAATATTTCATATTTATTATTTCACAGAGTACAAACCATGTTAAGGCGTCCCCTATTGTTGGTACTTTTTACCGTATTTTCTACTCTATATGCGAAAGGTAAGAGATATTAATTTTGACATTTTTTACGCTTTTTTAGCCACAGGTGATTCTTTTAACAAATATTCCTTTTAACCACCGCCAACCAATCAAATGTTCTCAGCGATATTGAAAAGGTATTTCGCAAAATCGAAAGAACTATAGGCGACTCGCGATTCCGTGTTAAATAGAAACTCGTTTGATGTAAAAATGGGTATCTTGATGCAACATAAGATAGGGAAAGGATGCATAGATTAGGATCTTACTTCTTTAAAAAAAATCGAAGCAAATAGCATAAGAAATCCACCAGTATCACTTTTACTTTTAATATTTTTTACAACAAAACCCATTCTATTCGAAATCATAGCATAGTATAACATAATCTGTGATAATGATGTTTTACAAAATTAAAGAATATTCCAATATTTCAATAAAGAGTCTAAACATCCCTAAGAACGAGCTAAATTCATAATCGTACGCCCCGCCCACTTATTCCCACACGCAGTCAGGACACCAGCCTCCTCCGCAGGCGTCTCGAGTGGAAAAAGTTTTTCTCTTTTCGGGCCATATTAAACATATTCCCCACGGATAGTGTCCTTCGTATGTATTGCCTTATATGGGCATAGATGTCCATATTTAGAAGAGCTAAAGTTTTCCCGCTCCCGGATCTCCAGAAAACATGGTAAAAAATGCTGATTCCTGTCAATTTGAGACTCGCTGCAAAAATTATTAAGCAAAACTTGCTCGCTTGGTCAAATATTTTCCTTACTAATCCTATAAAGTCCTTAGACCCAGGCCTCCGAGAGATTGACCGAGCGGGTTTGAAGGTCACCCAAATATTGATATGTTTGATATTGGGTTAGTGAAAAAAGCGATTCTCGGTCCAACTCGCCACAGGGACCCAAATTCATATAAATTACAAAAAACTGGAGATGCCTGCGGAGAAGGAGATACATAAAGGCCCGATATTGTGATTGCAGAAAATATCATTTGCACCTCCTCCCCCTCATATCAAGAAAATTTAGTCAAAACTTGTCGTTTTTCCCAGATGCGGTCACTTCCATATAAGGAAACTAATATATTCCTTATTTGGAAAACCTGCATGATTCTTGTCATTTTTAATGCTGCCGTACCGCAGGTGCTTAGGAAAACTTTATATGAATAATGAAATCTTTTGTCAATGGAGAAAACCTTCTGAAAAAAATAACTAAAATTGCTCGGTACCAGACCCCAAAACGACAACGCTTTCTTCATATGCCCCCACGGAAGAAATTGCATCCAGTGAGTCCAGTGTGAATAAAGCGTCATTGTCACCAGTTGAATTACAGTCAATAACATTACAATCTCCGGCGATTTTTATCAGAAAACGCAAAAAAAATATTTACAAATTGTGAAAGCAGAGTGTCTTTTGAAAGTTTCTTTGAGGATGTGATTGATAATTTAGATCGGATGGTCTGTTAAATAGCGCGTATTCTAATAGAGTATTTTGTCGGTTGGGGTTTCCGTTGGCCCTCCGAAAGTAAACAATGCAGCTTTAAAATATCGGCACGGATGAATCCTATATCTCTTAGTAGCAATCTAAAAAACGAAGGCCTAAAAACATCTGAACAATAGGCACATTCCAGCTAAAATAGAAATAATTTTGAAATTTATGAGATTTTTTCAAGTCGGCTGCGTAATAACTTGCGTATTCCATACAGATTCGCCTTAACTTGCGTATTCCTTTCAGATTCGCCTTTTTCACTTTAAACTTTATATTTTGTAGCTGGGATCACAATGGATTAATCCCCACCAACTTGACTTTTCAGATCTGCGTGGCGTATCGCCGCCGACAAATGAAAGCGAGGCTGAAGTGAGTTCCGGAGACGACGAGGGCCCATCGGAGCCTGGTAACGAGCCAGACGTCAACTGGAGAACACGTAGGAAGTTTTTACTTTTAAATGAAACAGGCGAGATTAGATAAAATGTTTAGCTGCTCAAAGTCTTAGGAGGAACACATCGCGGGTATTTTCGAATTTGCGGAATCTGTTGAATCATGTACACGATGTAAGTGCGGGCTTCCTGAAGTGAATCAATCAAGAAAAAAAGAGTAACATTTTTTACCATTTTTTGTTTTGTTGTTGTGGGGTGGGGGATAAAAAGGGAAGGGAATAAATAAAATTAATTCAAGGAAAAATAGGCGGACAATGATGGGTAAAGCAGCAAATGAAGGAGAAAGCAAAAGGGTTGGATAGCATATGTGAGAAAGTGTGAAACTAGTGTGGAAGATAAGACATTCCGTGAAAGCGATGTAAACAATCGTGATAGAGGTGCTAAAAGTGTTAAAAACAGCTGTAAAATTAAGTGAGAATAATAGGGAAGAAAGAAAAGTTAAGGAAGACATTTATGTAATTATGATGGTAAGGGGAAACGAACATTGACAGGCTTTAGGTTTGATATACTTACTCCATAGCTGATAACCGTTTTAACAAAATCGATTTTAACCTTAATCTGACTGATAAAAAAATGAAAATAATAGAAATCTAGTTTCATTCCCAGGCTACTTTTCGCTACGCGGCTTGTCTTTAGCGACGTTTTATATGCTGCTTGCATCAAAAACAGGGGACGTGGCTAAAGAAAAGGTATGTTATACAATGGTATAACATAAGCTTGAAATGTACCTTTTTATCTTTATGGAACAGTCACCATCGACCCTGAAGATTGCAAGGATAAGGGAAAAGACTGCGAATCCCTTGCTGATGAGGGAAATTGCCTGAAAAAGTTGAACTACGCAGTGGGTAACTGCCCTTGGACGTGCAGATTCTGCAAGAAGGAGAACGGTAATTGGGCATAAATTTGTACAGTCCATCCCGCTGTCTATGAGTCTATGAAGTCAATCAAACTAACGAGTAGTCAATCAAACTAATCAACCCCCCCCCCAGTTTGATTGACTGTGAGCTATTTCCAAACAAGGAAGGCACAGCCCAGCAACTTACAACTTGATATGACCACCAAGATATTTAGGAGAAACCCTGTAGTGATTTATATGAGCTTTAAACTAGTAGGATCGTCGTTTTCTGATGTGCTTTTATGCATATATCAACCGCTGATTGACTAATAAAGTTCACGTCAATCTAAAAGATTCTCCCATCCTTATTGGCTTCATCACAAAAACCACAAGTTGGTTGACGTAGCGCGTATCTACTGCAACCGTAATACTCGATGTTTCGCTTATGGCGGGATGTGAGATGTGTGGATGAAAATAGCTTGGTTGTTAAGATGGAATAAACACCTTGATATTGTTACAGGAGACTCGAAAAAGTGCAAGGATTTGGCAGGAGAAAGACATTGCAATGGATGGAAGGTGAAGGGTGACTGCGTGAGGCTTCCTGACTACATGATGCAGAACTGCAAACTCAGCTGTGAGCTGTGTGGACCCGGTGAGTGTAACGCGATATCTCCGGTAACGCAATACCTCAGTAGTTGTCAGGCAAGGGGCCAGGGTTCGAACCCGGGACAAGATGGGTATGCCTGGTTCTCTTGAGAGCTGTGCATCCCTAGCAAGGCAGTTGCCCCCTTGCTATATAGGCGACGTAAAAGAGTCGTTGGGGACGCTAGCTTGTATTATCTTTATTGAGTGATAACACATTTACTCGCATTCATGAATGCAGTATCTAATCCTAAAATAAAACTTAAGTCAGCAATTGAAGCGCATGTTTATTTGTTATAACAGCGCCGGCCTTTATTCGCTTCAATCACTATAAAATTCAAACCATCCTGAAATAAAACCGGCTAAATGTCACATCCGAAGTAAAGAATAATGCAGAGATTTAAAATTTAAAAAATATATATGTAACAATTTAAGATATTTGAAAAAAGAAAAGCAAGAAAAGCATTACCATAAAAGTCAATTAACCAAGCTAGATACTAGTAGCAGTATGGCATGTTGATTGGCTGAGATAACAGTTTATTTAAGGTATTAGCCGCCACCATGAGCCACGCAACGTTTTAACTCACAAGTGAGTAACTGAGGTTTATAGAAAGTATTATACCAAACTGTTGCATTTTCAAATGTAACCAATAACTATGGAGTATCTGTTAATGGCAGAGACAAGGTTCAAGTACACTGATGAGGATGTCCGCTGTCCAGAGTGGGCTCAAGCGGGCTACTGCTCCACCAACACCGACATCAACCTAAAGTGCCCCCATAGCTGTCGTAAATACAAGCAAAGGGCCCCCGCCAGTACTCCCTACCCCTACCCCGTGGAGGCTCTCCACCCCTATCAGTACAGGGTGGTGCTACCAAGCGTCACCATCCTACAGACAACAACAGCTGCGGTAAGACTCTTTTACTTCTCGTGTACTGAACGTCTACCCAGACGAAAGTGTGTGATACCCACATTTAATGAAACATTGTCAGCGGACACGGCAGGTTCAAGGAGCAATTTATAAGAGAACCATTTAGTTCTAGATATTTAAGGTGCTTAGCTGCGCGAACGTGGCGTTTAACATGGCCCTCGGTAAAAAAAGTCGTTTACTTATGGGTATTCAGTCATATGAACAATGGTGTTTAATGAATAGCGACGCCGTTTGTGACACGACAGCAACATTTCATAAAAGTTGTATAATACTTCAAAGCATTCCTGACAAAACATGCCCATTTGAGCTTCTCTTTCTTGGATAACACATGCTTTAGTTCTGTATTTCTAACCGCAAAAAAGGCCTATTGGACGAAAAATAAGATTCACATTTTCATTACCTAAATCGTCTCAATAAAAAATCTATTTCTTCCTTTCAGCCTTCCACACAACCAGCTGAGACTACAAAAGCTCCACCTAACACTGCAGCTCCTACGGCAGCACCTACTCCAGCCCCCACCCCGGCACCCGCACCCGCTCCCACCCCGGCACCTGCACCCGCCCCCACCCCGGCACCTGCACCCGCTCCTGCCACCACCCCTGCACCTGCCCCGGTACCCCCCGCACCCGCTCCCGCACCCGCTCCTCCCGCACCCGCTCCTGCTCCAGCACCTCCGGCCCCTCCGGTAGCACCTGCTCCACAGACAGCACCCTTGGCGGGCTCCCCGCCTGAGTCTACCCCAGAAGAGCAAGACGATAACTCGGCAGATGAGTCAACTGAGCTAGAAGCTGGGGAAGATGGAGGGGAGTTATGTGATGAGAAACACTCGAGTCAGCAGTAATGTTGTAAAACCGCCAATTTAGGGGAAGAAGGTAAAATCTTTAGCGAATTGACAGTGTAGAAAATGCTGGTGATCGTGACAGAAACCCAAACGTTTATGTGAGTAACATATTTTCGATGTTGATGAAATAAAAAATATTTTCTTGGTAGTCTCTGGTGTTCAATGACAGAAACGTGATAGTTCGGGGTGCTGTGAAATGCGATCGCGTAAGCGAGGCGAGGTTAGCGTTTCTAGTACAGCCGTCCTCCAATTTTTTTATTTTCTTCAGTTTTACATCCTGGTAAAATCCTTCAAGCTTTCGTACAGTATTCAAGAAGTTACAAAAACCAAAAACCGCTTTTGACATAATGAAAACTCATCTTAAAAACTTAAAAACTCAAGGAAAGAAATTAATCCTGGTAGGATGGCTTAAAAAAACATATATGCGATGGTAAAGGCTACATTATCTTTCCTGTCTTTGGGGGAGTTGCCAAAACAATGTATTCTATCCAGGCGCCGGCCGCTAAGCAGATCGTTAGAATGAAAGCACATTGGAAGAACAAGAAATTTCGACTTTTCAGCGAAAAATATTAGGGTAATTCCTGGTCTTTTGAATTATTTTCTTCAATAGATGTGTTTATAATTTATTTTACTATGGGATATAACATTTTGTAGGGAAAAGCTGTTCAATTTCAAAACAGCTGTCCAATGTCCAAAAAGTATCTCGACAAGGAAAAGTTGTTATTTCGAGCCCAGGAGGCAGTAATTAAAAATCCGTTTACATTGCAGCAGCAAGTCTCGATCCCGTTCCTAGTAGTTAGAAAACAGGCCAGTTTTATTGATCTATTGTTAGAAATTGCATATTTTGTTTATGCCTATTTTTAATTATATGTGCATCACGAGTTGTTGCAGAGTTTTCGTGATAAAATTAGAAACTCTTGCAAAATTATTTGAGAACTCACACACCACTACAGATAGACTTTTACATGATTTTGGAGCTTCCGTTTGACGTTAAAATGATTAGTCGCCCGTAAAAAAACGCATGTTTTATATTGAAATGCTAATTATTTGCTAATTGCTCAGAATACTGAATGACAAATCACAATAGCACTGTCGCCAAAGGCGGCAAGAATTCGAACAGCAAGATGGAAGATCATCCAGTGAGGAATTTGTCTAAGTGTACAAACCAAGGAGCGTAAGGTCGTTTTGTGAGACAAAAGTGTCCCCAACGTCGTGTCGGCCGTAAGTGTACAAACTAAGGAGCGTAACGTCGTTGAGAAGAAAGTGTCCCCAACGTCGTGTCGGCCGTAAGTGTACAAACCAAGGAGCGTAACGTCGTTTTATGAGAAGAAAGTGTCCCCAACGTCGTGTCGGCCGTAAGTGTACAAACCAAGGAGCGTAACGTCGTTTTATGAGAAGAAAGTGTCTCCAACGTCGTGTCGGCCGTAAGTGTACAAACCAAGGAGCGTAACGTCGGATTGTGAGAAAAAGTGTCCCAAACGTCGTGTCGGCCTTAAGTGTACAAACCAAGGAGCGTAACGTCGTTTTGTGAGAAAAAAGTGTCCCCAACGTCGTGTCGGCCGTAAGTGTACAAACCAAGGAGCGTAACGTCGTTTTGTGAGAAAAAAGTGTCCCCAACGTCGTGTCGGCCGTAAGTGTACAAACCAAGGAGCGTAACGTCGTTTTGTGAGAAGAAAGTGTGCACAATGTCGTGTCGGCCGTAAGTGTACAAACCAAGGAGCGTAACGTCGTTTTGTGAGAAGAAAGTGTCCCCAACGTCGTGTCGGCCGGAAGTGTACAAACCAAGGAGCGTAACGTCGTTTTGTGAGAAGAAAGTGTGCACAGTGCCGTACCGGCCGTAAGTGTACAAACCAAGGAGCGTAACGTCGTTTTGTGAGAAGAAAGTGTGCACAGTGTCGTACCGGCCACAAGTGTACAAACCAAGGAGCGTAACGTCGTTTTGTGAGAAGAAAGTGTGCACAGTGTCGTACCGGCCGTAAGTGTACAAACCAAGGAGCGTAACGTCGTTTTGTGAGAAGAAAGTGTGCACAGTGCCGTACCGGCCGTAAGTGTACAAACCAAGGAGCGTAACGTTGTTTTGTGAGAAGAAAGTGTCCCCAACGTCGTACCGGCCGTAAGTGTACAAACCAAGGAGCGTAACGTCGTTTTATGAGAAGAAAGTGTCCCCACCGTCGTGTCGGCCGTAAGTGTACAAACCAAGGAGCGTAACGTCGTTTTATGAGAAGAAAGTGTCCCCACCGTCGTGTCGGCCGTAAGTGTACAAACCAAGGAGCGTAACGTCGTTTTGTGAGAAAAAAGTGTCCCCAACGTCGTGTCGGCCGTAAGTGTACAAACCAAGGAGCGTAACGTCGTTTTGTGAGAAGAAAGTGTGCACAATGTCGTGTCGGCCGTAAGTGTACAAACCAAGGAGCGTAACGTCGTTTTATGAGAAGAAAGTGTGCACAGTGTCGTACCGGCCGTAAGTGTACAAACCAAGGAGCGTAACGTCGTTTTGTGAGAAGAAAGTGTGCACAGTGTCGTACCGGCCGTAAGTGTACAAACCAAGGAGCGTAACGTCGTTTTGTGAGAAGAAAGTGTCCCCAACGTCGTGTCGGCCGTAAGTGTACAAACCAAGGAGCGTAACGTCGTTTTGTGAGAAGAAAGTGTGCACAGTGTCGTACCGGCCGTAAGTGTACAAACCAAGGAGCGTAACGTCGTTTTGTGAGAAGAAAGTGTCCCCAACGTCGTACCGGCCGTAAGTGTACAAACCAAGGAGCGTAACGTCGTTTTATGAGAAGAAAGTGTCCCCAACGTCGTGTCGGCCGTAAGTGTACAAACCAAGGAGCGTAACGTCGTTTTATGAGAAGAAAGTGTCCCCACCGTCGCGTCGGCCGTAAGTGTACAAACCAAGGAGCGTAACGTCGTTTTGTGAGAAAAAAGTGTCCCCAACGTCATGTCGGCCGTAAGTGTACAAACCAAGGAGCGTAACGTCGTTTTGTGAGAAGAAAGTGTGCACAATGTCGTGTCGGCCGTAAGTGTACAAACCAAGGAGCGTAACGTCGTTTTATGAGAAGAAAGTGTGCACAGTGTCGTACCGGCCGTAAGTGTACAAACCAAGGAGCGTAACGTCGTTTTGTGAGACGAAAGTGTGCACAGTGTCGTACCGGCCGTAAGTGTACAAACCAAGGAGCGTAACGTCGTTTTGTGAGAAGAAAGTGTGCACAGTGTCGTACCGGCCGTAGTGTACAAGTAGAGTTTTTAACACGTCTATTATCTTCTGGTTATTATTTGTTTTGTTGTAACTTTATAGAGCCCCACTTTTTAAAACGTGACTCTTTGTATTAACGCAATGGCTATAAACCCGACAGTCGGAAAGCAAGGAAAAATGTTCTATTCTGACAGCAAAGCTCAATTGAAATCTTGTCCTTTCTCAACGAATATAGAATACTTTGAGCTCAATAGGTCGACAATTTACTGGGTTATTTGAATAACTTGAAAAGTGGATGGACATCTAGTCCATCCATACTGCCGAGCATATAGCCACAGCGTTTTATTAAAGGGACATTAACAACAGCTTAAAGATGAGACAATGATGAGACAACTCAGCTTAAAGCTTGAGCAAATGGAGCCTCAGACACAGGTTCATCGAGTACACCAGTTCCTAAGTCTATCTCACCTTACCTTGAAAAGCAATAGGTGTTTTGAAGGCCCCCAAAGGAAGTTCCTGGTTAGGGTCTTCCCTCTGGTCGATATTTCTTGGGAGAGGAAGGTCAGAGCGGCGAAACCAAGTCAGAGCAACAAGAAAGTTGTGTAGAAGATACCAGTTACTAAAACGTTGCACAAAGTGGCTCAAAAACCGAGCTTTTCGGACACACGATGTTAGAATTCTGTCAACAGGACTTGTAGAGGTTGACACGGGTTAACCAAATACACCAGTCGCTGATCCATTGTCTGAGTGTATATCAGCTTCCTTGTAAAGGAAGGTAAAGCCGAAAATACTGAGCAACATAAATGGCGTGTAGGAGATTCGAGTGCCGAGAAATCGTGCAGGCTGGTGACAACATACCGTTCTTGGCCAATCATAAACGTTTGTCCAACAGACGCTGTACTATTAATAGTATAGATCATCTATCCTTATCTCTTTCTCGAGATGTAGTGACTTCAGCTAAATTTCGGGGTGGGCCAATCATTCCCCCTCACGTGCCTTGGACAGTGATGCAGCCTTTTGCTGAATATTTGAAAAGATTAAATGGGTCTACTTTGGATCGCTATTTCAAAAGCGCAAAGTGTAAAAACGTGGACATAAGTTCTTGTTGTTTTCTTGTTTCTAGTTGTTGGTGTTCTTCTAGTATAGGTTCACATTGGAAATCCTTATATACCACTCTCCAATTTTCTTAACCTCACTCCTCTTATTTCGTCAGCACCATAAAATTAATCCCACTTTTAATTAATGATTAGCGTCAGTACCAGGCATAGCTTGTAAAAAGGACGTTATCAGAAACAATACCTTTTTTGACAGCACATTCTCAAAATGTTAAAGAACTCTTTACGAAACCGCCTGTTCATAATGCCATATATACACGGATTAACAGACGAGCCATAACCGGAGGAGTAGAGCACGTAGGCCTGACGGGGTATGAAGGCCTGGTGTGAGGAATAAGACTCAAGGAGATCTAATAGGATCACAGGAAACCAGCACGTGACAACACCAAGCATGATCACAAATAACATAATCTCTGATTTACGTTTCGGGATTTTGCTTGTTTTCCTGCTTTTGTACCTCAATATGATGATCGTCTTATTCAAGTTCCAGTTTCTGATTGGCATTTGTTATTTTGTGTTGATAGGGACTTTCTAGTTTTTGAACAGTTTGTTCGTTGTCTCCAAATCCCCCTCAAATACATAAATATAATTTTTTTCGTCATTTCTGTTGCTATTACCTTTCTTAGACAATGTCCAAACACTTTTTTTATTTTTCGAGTCTGCTGTATCCGCTGATGCTGTTTCACCTACGTTTTTTTCCGTCATCATTTCTATTTCAGGATGCGCCAAATGAGTAAATGTTTTTCTTACCTATGGAAACACGGTTATTATTTCACCTTGCTCTTAAAAAGTCGCTGGTTGCATCAATCGACATGTGAGCAGTATATACTTCTCTTTTCGAGCGAACAATTATTTTCTCAACTCCATTATAAACAGGATCATTTATGGAATTTTGAAGTTGAAAGCTATCTTCTTGAGAAATTCCATTTCTTTGTTATGATTTTAGGCTTGTTCTTGTTCGCATCATCTCGTTCTTTCGAGTGAACTTTCCGGGAGTAGCCATTGCTTCCTGTTTTATTTCCATACTTTAGATCATTTATCATTGTCATAGTCCTTAAAGCAGTGGACTGATTGATGCCCGTGTCTCTGTTATTGTCACCCGTACAAGAATTATAATTTTGGCTCTCTTTTTCATCGCATTTTGGCATTCCAGTGTTTGTAGCAGAATCACCTGTTTTTTCCCGAACAAAAATAATTATTACTCCGTCGCTTTGAATTCTGCAATATCAAAATCCTGTAATAGCAGACTAGGACGATGGTCATATGGACTGCGATAAAACCCACATGTGTGAAACTCATATAGCCTTTATTGGCGCGAAAAGCTATCCACATCGCAGCGCAAATGCCCTTTCCCGCATGGTACCCCTACCATCCAATGCCAATGATAAACTGCAGGGTGCAGGCGCTTTTAAGCTGGCAGGGGAGGGGAGGGGAGGGGGGCGTTTAATAGAGAGGGGTGTTTATTACAAAATTGTAAGCTTAGGGGGGGGGGCGTTCATTAGATCAGAGGCGTTCTTCAGATAGGAGGGCGTTTATTAGGTCATTTACGGTATACATCTTTAGTCGTGGTAGCAAATATTGATAATGAGGTATTTACCCCTATTTTCGCTTTTATCTAACTGATAGTCCGGTCTGCAGTTCATAACCCCAAAGTCCAGAAAGAAAAACACCTGCACTGTCGTCAAAGTTCTTGTACTTTTAATTTGGTACACAACGTCGGTTATTTACTCTTAACATAGCTACATTCTAACACGCGCTTTGATTGAATTATTTTCTATGAACAAGAAAAGGATATACCATAGAGATACCATAAAAGAAAAAGAATCATTGCTGACAACAAAAAGTCGCCAGATAAATACTAGTACTTCTTTTTTGGGGTGCATCTTTCTACATATGATGTATGAGGACGCAGATTTCCAGTGTTTTTCCCGTGAAGAAAGGGAAAATGTTGTACCAATGGCAATGTTTTTAGAGAGCAAAAGTCGCGGATTTGCAAATCTGTCGGAAAAGGAACTAGAAAGCAATTTGTCGGAGAAACAATCAGAAAAGACAACAAACTGGTGTGTCTCCACGTTTAAAGGTACGGTGCTATATATTTGAATTAAAACATTGTTAAGAATTGTGCAATTTGAAAGGATAATTGTTAAGAATTACGGTAAAATTACTAAATAGTAACAGTGACAATGACAACAACAAAAATACCAATGAAACAGTTTTGCGAACTTTGTGGATTTATTATAAACAAACAATTATTTCTAAACTTTTTCCTGTGTAATTACAGCTTGGTGCAAGGAAAAACAAATACGTACTCCTTTAGAAGATGCAAACCTCCGTCGTTTTTACGCTGAAGCAAGAAAAATAAACGGAGAAATGTACAGCAAGAAGACACTACTCGGCTTCCGGCATGCCATTGAACGCCATCTCAACCAGCCACCCTTGTCAAGAAGCCTTAAGCTGTCTACCGACCCTAGATTCAAGCGGTCAAACGAGATGCTGGATGCACAGCTTGTACAGATGAAGAGAAATGGTCTTGAGAACACCAAGCACAAACCCGCCATCGAGGATGAAGACCTAAAAAAGCTCAAAACTTCCAAAGCACTTTCTCCGGATACACCATCCAGTCTCCTAAGAAATGTGTGGTTCCACGTGGTCCTGCACTTTTGTAGAAGAGGTAGAGAGGGTCAGTGAGCGTTGAAAAAAACAAGCTTCCTGTTTGAACAAGATGAAAGCGGCCGGCGCTACGTAACTATGTCGCACGACGAAGCGGCAAAGAACCATCCTGGAGGATTGAACGACACCGCGAGTTCAAAGAAACAAGCCCGAATGTACGAGACATACCACTGCGCACGCACGATGATTATGTAATCACTTTTATTTATATAAAACAAAACATAAAAAGTTGTCACTGTTTCAGATTGCTGCAAAAAATATTTTAGATATTTGATAAATAAAAACTTCGTCTTCCCTTAATTAAAATTGAATATCAATCAATTCCCATTAAATTACAAAGACAAAAAGAAAGTTGAAGAAATGCATTATGTTTGATACATTTTCTAGCAATATATGTAGCCGTTAACACGAAAAGAAATATACAAATTTTCAATTCATTTTCATCCGCTCAATTTGAGGCGTTCAAACCAAACCAAGATATTGTATCTATCTGGAAGAAAAAAAACCATTCAATAAACCTTCATAGATTTCAATAATGCCGTTGATTTTGACTGTTATAAGACTAATAGGACTAAAATCACTCAAAAGACGAAAATAAACTATGAGCTCATTTGTGCCCTCCCTTGAAATGGCACCTTGACATATATGGCTGCCTTAATGCGTCATCTAGAAATGTATATATAAAAGCCGTGATTAACCGCAAGTACATGTTCTATACTTGATAGGTCGAATAAGTCATGAATTTCTATTTTTTCAAATTTATGAGAACTAAAAGCAACATATATATTTTATACAGTATATTTTACAGTTGATTCCCGTGAATCCTGATAGGCAGGTGCACGTGAGGTGTCAGCATCCTCCAATCAGAATTTTTTTTTTGTGATAAGGTCACACAGTGATAAACGTTGAACGACGACATGACTATGCCAGATATTGCTAGGGGTATGTCACTTCCCTTATGGTTACATTGTATATTCCATATCTTTCCAAACGCAATTAATAACACTACGTGTAAGAACTAGGCACATATGCACGCTTGTATGTCAAAAAATGCCTTTGCTAATATTCGAAATTTGATTGGTCAAGGCACCAACAAATGCTACCTAACGTTTTTGAAAATTTTAGTTTTAGGACTTAGTAGTATGTTTTATATGGCCTATTAGACAAATCTGAGGTGGGGAAACTTGTGAAAAAAACTACAGTTCTTTCTTCTTTTGATTGGTTCACAAGAGAAAATCTCCAATAAGATATATTAGCATATGTTTTTTAATTCCCTCAAAATCTCATCATATTGTATATATTGTGCCTGTATGTTCAGTACAAAAAATATCTTTTGCCGTAGGACAATGGGACTTTGACTAGATCTTGCATGAATGATGATTTAGAGTAGAGATTTACTCAAGATGAAAATTAATTACCACTGCTCTTCATTGCTCGGAGTCGACCGCTGGGAGTAGGACAGCAAGTCTATTCTTGACGACGATTCGCGATAATATATTTATATGGGAATACATTTTTTATGACAAAAGCTTTCAGCACATTTCCGGTTTGATCTCATGATTCGTTAGGAATGTCAAATTCTGAGTTCTCTATTTTTAACAATCGGCAGGCCAGCGGTCGATTTCTGGGCATGCGCGAAATGTTCATATGGGAGTCAATTTTTCATTTCCAGTCATACGAGCTTCATGTCCAGTCATGCGAGTTTCATGTCCAGTCATGTGAGTTTTATGTCCAGTCATGTGAGTTTCATGTCTAGTCATGTGAGTTTCATGTCCAGTCATGCGAGTTTCATGTCCAGTCATACGAGTTTCATGTCCAGTCATGTGAGTTTCATGTCCAGTCATGCGAGTTTTATGTCCAGTCATGTGAGTTTTATGTCCATTCATGTGAGTTTCATCTCCAGTCATGTGAGTTTCATGTCCAGTCATACGAGTTTCATTTCCAGTCATACGAGCTTCATGTCCAGTCATGCGAGTTTCATGTCCAGTCATGCAAGTTTCATGTCCAGTCATGTGAGTTTCATGTCCAGTCATGTGAGTTTCATGTCCAGTCATGCGAGTTTCATGTCCAGTCATGCGAGTTTCATGTCCAGTCATGTGAGTTTTATGTCCAGTCATACGGGTTTCATGTCCAGTCATGCGAGTTTCATGTCCAGTCATACGAGTTTCATGTCCAGTCATGTGAGTTTCATGTCCATTCATGTGAGTTTCATGTCCAGTCATGTGAGTTTCATGTCCAGTCATGTGAGTTTCATGTCCAGTCATGTGAGTTTCATGTCCAGTCATGTGAGTTTCATGTCCAGTCATGTGAGTTTCATGTCCAGTCATGCGAGTTTCATGTCCAGTTATGCGAGTTTCATGTACAGTCATGCGAGTTTCATGTCCAGTCATGCGAGTTTCATGTCCAGTCATTTGAGTTTCATGTCCAGTTATGTGAGTTTCATGTCCAGTCATTTGAGTTTCATGTCCAGTCATGCGAGTTTCATGTCCACTTATGTGAGTTTCATGTCCAGTCATGCGAGTTTCATGTCCAGTCAGGCGAGTTTCATGTCCAGTCATGCGAGTTTCATGTCCACTCATTTGAGTTTCATGTCCAGTTATGCGAGTTTCATGTCCAGTCATTTGAGTTTCATGTCCAGTTATGTGAGTTTCATGTCCAGTCATGCGAGTTTCATGTCCAGTCATGCGAGTTTCATGTCCAGTCATGCGAGTTTCATGTCCAGTCATGCGAGTTTCATGTCCAGTCATGCAAGTTTCATGTCCAGTCATGTGAGTTTCATGTCCAGTCATGTGAGTTTCATGTCCAGTCATGCGAGTTTCGTGTCCAGTCATGCGAGTTTCATGTCCAGTCATGTGAGTTTTATGTCCAGTCATACGGGTTTCATGTCCAGTCATGCGAGTTTCATGTCCAGTCATACGAGTTTCATGTCCAGTCATGTGAGTTTCATGTCCAGTAATGTGAGTTTCAAGTCCAGTCATGCGAGTTTCATGTCCAATTCATGACTACGTCTCGGAGGTTTTTTCGGCACATTTGAATTATGCATTCGTGTAATGCGAAGAATAATCGACTGAAACTCTTGCTACCATAAATACGGCGCGTTTTACAATCGACCACCAGAATCGCGTATGCTCTAAACTTATGTCCTTGAAACTGTCCATAATTTAAAAAGCAAAAATACAAAATCCAAAGAAAATCCACCGCTTAAGTCGAACAGTGTCTCTCCTATCGCTCCGAGCATTTTCCTATCTGAAAGTTATTCCTAGTCTTGTAGATGGCCAGCCCTTGTGCTTATGGTTTGCTGGCACGAGTTTGTTCGCACACGTTTGGAAATATAATCGAAAAGGTGCGGTCTCTTCATTTTTTGCACTGGAAGCTTATGCTAAAACTGAAGAACGAAAACAAAACTACAATAGGCGTGAGAAAATAGTATCTATTAGGTTTTTATTTACATTTAAAGTCTGGTAAACAAACTAAAAATCCAGTCATTCACTAGTTTCAATCCATATTCGGATTTAAAAAAGACTGCACATTTACATCAATACGCCCCAAATCCCTTGGTCGGCAGGCCCGTACCCAGGGGGGTGGGGGGGGGGGGGGTACAGGGGTTGTGTTTGCAATCCGCCACAACGCCTGAAAGGCCACTTCCTGTTCGCAATAGACGTGCTATTTATAGTCAAAACTATAAAGCAAAAGAAAAATAGATAAGAAAGACAGTCTAGATAACTCTGGTATGTCATACTTCCATAAGTCAAAAATCCTATTTTGTTTTTTCGGGGTTGGTGTCACATTTTCATCAGAAAGCTCACCCCCTTCCCATGCCCCCCCCCCCTCCCCCCCGAAAACATTAGGTCCACTTTTTCGGATTTCGCAGCCCCCAAGAAAAATCCTGGTCGGTACATCCCTTACTTAAGAAAGACACATGTTCTTTTGTAGAAAAAAAAAAACATCTTGAGTTCTGTTCTATTTAGGAAAGGTTATTTATTTTTATGATTAAGTAAAGAGTATAAATAATTTCACGATCGATGTTTGAAAACTTTTAAATCATTTGTTTTAATTCCAAAACTTCTTAAAAGCTTTTGCAATAATCAGTTAATCTTGAAAGAACCTTAAAATATTCTCAGACTTTCTCAGACAGACTGATAAACGTGATTTATTTTGATAAAGAAAATGACAGAACTCTTTGAAATTGAAGCTATAAAAATGTTTGAATGAAATATATAATAAGAAAACTTCAGTTTTAAAATACCATGTATATAGATAGTGGACGTTTACTTGTGATGATTTAAAAATATTTGTGACTAAACATATCAGCGAATCCTCCCATACCCAAGGGCCACGTGTGGAAACAAGGTCCTATCACCACATTCCTTGCAGGGCAGGATGGGAATTATCAGTGGTCGATTCAGGCTTGGCTCCTTGGGCTCAATAAAACCACCCATAATTTTAGTATTGCGACATGAACATGCAATGTCCATGCAATGTCCATGCAATGTCCATGCAATGTTGCGACATGCATTAAAATTTACACACATGTTACAGGCGCGTTCCCAAGAGGGGGAGGGGGGGGGGGGCATTCATAGGTACCATATACCACCAATACTTGATACAACCAATCATTCTAGGCATGTCTGCCATATACAACAATTGATACAACCAATCCTTATTTATGGAAGCGAAATATGGATAGCGGACTGAAAGGGAAAGTTAGAAAAAGATCCAATAGAAATGGTCCACACCAAGTTTCTAAAATGGCTTCTCGGCATGAGCCGATACTGTAGCTCGGACGCGTGTAGGGCTGAATTAGGACGATTTCCTCTCAGAAAAAAAGCAAAGTGTAGAGCGATCAAACTTTGGCTTAAACGTTCAAACAACAATGGGAATAACGAAAAACTCTCCCCAAAGCATTCGATGCCATATCTAATTATGAAAACAAGAACTTTTGGCATAGGAAAATTAAACAAATACTAGACCTTGCGGGAAGGAGCGATATTTGGCTGACTGGCACAAAAAACATATCAACACCAATCAATATCATTTATTTAATCATTTGTGGATTTACGCCGATGTAATTTTTTTATAAGGTGCCATAAATAAAATATCTATCTATCTTTCTATAGAAAAAGCATAGTATTGGAAGATTCCTTAATAATAAAATAACCCACTTTTTGGCCGCCAAAGGGGGGGGGGGGGGAGTTACGCGTGCAACTTCGGGCCCCCTGTGTAACCCCCTGTGTACGCGCCTGTGTAACCCCCTGTGTTACCCCCTGTGTACGCGCCTGTCTACATACATTTACAACCATGTAGGTTTGAAGGAAGTTTTGTTATTTTGTTGCTAACATTTTTAAAACGCCAAACAAAAAACTCATTAAGAAAGGTGAGCAAGTATAATTTTGCAGTGATTTCTCCCACATTTACAATTAAATTGCAAATTACAGTTTTTCTAGAAATGAAGAAAGAACTATAAAATAAAAAATGTAAACACAGCAGTTGCATTGTACATCATAAATCGAACTTTTAAAAAACTAATTATTTTCCAACAAATGTCAATATTTAGAAAGTGGGGCATGGTCAAAAGTAATTACTGCTTTTTGATCGAATTAATAACAGCACTTGGTGAAAGCCATTCATGAGCTTATCTTCTCGTGTTGAAGATACAAAAATGTATTCTAAAGTCTTGGTCGCTACTCTCATAGCGTGCTCATCATGTGCCTTTTGCAAATGGGTGAATGATGTCTTCTCTTGATGTACTTGGCTGTTTAGTTTTCTAACTACTTTACCTTTCAGTCTTTCACCCACTCAAATACACTGGGCTATCTTTCAAATGTTTCTTTGGATGACCAATGTCACGTTAAAACATACGTAGTACAGACTTTCCCAAATTACACGCATTAAACTAGCGCCTTATTGTGCTAATACCCACAGTGGATCCAGGTTTTTAAAATTTTCTTTGGTTCTGTTTGTTTCTTAATTATTGATAGACGGCGCTTCCTCGGAGTTTCCCTTAGCAAATTAATAGCAAACCTGTCTACTTTTGTGTCTAGCCTGTAAACGGTGTACAAAATTTGATGATTAATCAAGTAAGGGAAAGCATAAACGTAATTTCGAAGTTATCTAAAAAAAAGTCAGTCTAAATTATACGCGTGCATCAATTATTCTCTGGGTAAGACTAAAAATGAAAGTAAAGCCGTGGAAGATGAAGAATTGCCTTTTGGATTATGATGGCGCCTAGACCATGACACAGTGTCCATATCATCATTCTATATCATAGGCCTCGAGCCTATGAGTACGGATATTTTAACTTGCGCGTCCAACAGCAATATCGAGACTGTGTGTCCGCTTTAGTGTGTCATCCAGATTTTGAGAAAGAGTTTTGTGATCACCTTGAGGAGCAATGCCTTAGCAATCTAGAATGTAGCATGAAATGTTGTCATGTAAATCTTTGCAATTAAAAAGGGTAACTAAGAGGACAATCAATGAACACTCTGAACTAAAAATAAGTCTATTATTTTTCTGTAAGAGCATTGAAAGAGTAAATTCAAATTGAAGCAAATCTTCTTCAGTGATTTAAGTGAGTTATTTCTATGCTCCAAAATAGCCAAAAAAATGGATTACCTGAGAAATACACCAGAAAACAAAAGTTATGGGATATATTCACAAAAATTGTAACCTAAAGTACAATTGAACGAACAACATAATATTTCACAAGGTAATCTTCTTCTTCTTCCATATAACCCCATCTCCTTCTATGCGAAAATTCTTATGAGGTAAATCTATCCTAATTCCCTATTTCTTTGCCTTTGATTCTTTAAGCGGAGTGTCTTTTATGTTATAATTACTTTTCCTTGACGAATAGATGGCCAAGCGTTAACACAACCAAGACATACTCTCTTGATACAAACCAATAGCTTGTACAGCTGTTTTTGCTTAATAAGCTTGGTCAAACCCGCGTGTGATTATTTATCGCCACAAGACCCAAGAGCGGCTCGAGGCAGGGCCGTAACGGACATCGAAAAGCTGGGGGAAGGTAGCGGGGGCACAGCCACGTCCTTACTGGCCATTTCCTTTTTTTATTCAAAAAAACTGGGGGGGGGGGGGGAAGGGAAGGGCCCCATGACCCCCTATAGGTGCAGCAGCATGGCAAGGTTACATAGCCATTACACCGTGACCACGGGACAGGGGGGCACGGTGGAGGGATTTGAGGGGCTCACAAAATTCATAGAGACGAAATTGTGGGAGGGGTCCGAGGGCATATCCGAGAAATGTATGAATTAATGATGTTAAAAAAATCATCATTCCGGCGTAATTCCAGAAAAAGATCATAAAAACATAAAACACTTCTTGCACGAAAACCATGCAGTTTTATTCAGTATTCTATTTAGCGCATCAATTTCAACACAGAGACTGAAACAAACGCCTTCCCCACTAATATCGATCACTACTGATTAAGCAGAAGCTTATCGCCATTGCGCATGCGCGTCTACTGAGCAAGGATGTACCCGTAACCTGCAACAGACTTGTTTCCCTTGTCACCATCGCATCTTGCCTCGTTACCAGCCGAGGAGGAGCTCTGTCCGCAAGCGGTTCCAGACGCTCCAAAACCAATGCGAGAATCAGTCGAACCGCAATTGTTCTCCTGGTTGGCAACGAAACCGATTCTGACCTGGAATAGAAAGAAAAAGGATTTACAAAAGCTTCAAAATGTGATTGCGTTCATATTTTTAATTCACTGAGTTTCGGCTATTTGTGGACCTAGCTTAGCATAAAAGCTACTACTTTTATTCATATGAAAGCACAAGAAAAGGTGGCTCATAGCTGGGCGTTTTTCTATTCACAATGCATGTTTTTTGGCCGTATTTCGAATAAACAGGATTTTTTCCTCTTGACAAGTTATTATCTGTATTTTTCATTTTCTTGTTTTTCTCACAATTTCGCGCATACCTTACATAATGGGTATGGAGGATCGATCAGTTTGCCTCGCGAAATTTTCCTTTGCCGCTCGTTTTCCTTTAATATGTTCAGTTAGCAACTATATCGGAAGTCCCTCTAAGGGAAGAGATTAAGAATAAATGTACTGCCGGTTGGTTCACAACCCTGCCCAAACAGTTCTTTTTACCAAAATTGGTATTAAATGTGTTTTACTTAATTGCTACATAAAGGAATAAAGTTATGGTTCATTAAAAAGGCAAACTAAGTTCGATATACAGAAGACTTTACCTTGGAATGGTTTCCCCCCGCGGGGGCGTTGTTGAATCCCTGCCTGTTGCAGTTCCTCTGAAGAGACGAGCCGGGCACAAGCTTTCTCCACTCATTCTTGCTAATATGGGTGGCTACGTACTTGCCGGGTGCAATGACAGAAAACAGAGAGTCCACCTTCTTTCCCATGTTCACTGGGAGCCATTCAAGGCTTCCTCCAACCTGCAGAAGAAATCAAGTGCTTTCTAAGTTCTTTACCCAAAAAACCTTTTCATTAATGTAAACAGGGTGAAACTCACAGTGGTATTCAGGGGAGTACAAAGAGGCCATTGTAGCATGCTTGCAGCCGTTTACCCGTTTTTTTTTTTTTTTTCATGTTTACCCGGTTTTTTTCGTTATATTTACTCAGTGTTTTTTTCGCTATTTTTACCCGATGTTATTTCCTCCATGTTTACCCGGTGTTTTTTCGCTATGTTTCCCCCCTTTTTTTTTTTTTTGCTATGTTAAACCTATGTTTTTAGCCATCTTGTTTTGTTCTGGCCGCGCGAAAGCTGGAACGAGCGCAAAGCGCGTTTTGTCGCTCGCGTCATGTTAGCGCAGCCAAAAACAAGATGGCGGCCACGACTCGGCGCACAGCGAAAACACAACTAAAAAAATCACCGGGTTAACGCCTACAAGCAGGCCACAATTATTGAGGGCTGATTATTAGAGAGCTTAAGCAAATCAACGCGCACCAAGAACGTCGCACGAGGCGTTGTGGTCCGCGTGAAACCGAGGCCAGGCGTCAGTCATAGGTATCATTATTATAGTGAAAATTACAGTATTTGAAGAAAATTCTGGTATTAGAAGATTCCTTTTAAATAGAAATGACCCACTTTCTGGCCGCCAAGGGGGGGGGGGGGCGGGTGCAAGCGCAAACCTACGCATTCCCCCTGTTTTTTTGACTGGCAAAGGTGGACTGTGCGCAGGATAATATCTTATCTGAAAAGGCATGGTGTCTTTTCTTACCCTCATCCCAAGGCAGAGCTTCTCAAATGGCAGCTTGGAGTAAGTGTGCAGCTTCATATCGCTGTTGTCCAGACCGTCAGCGATTGACTCAGTGTTGTACACGTTGTGGTTTTTCCAGTATGAGGACTCGTATTTAAAGGTTGTCTATAAAGTATACATTATTATATTAGTACCTGATATACACCTACATACAATAGAGTTGCATTGGGGAGTATAAGTGTCGTAAACCCCGTTGCCTCATGAGTATCAAATAGATGAAAAGCAAATGAATGTAAATCAAGGAATCCAGGTTACATACTGTGCAGTACCTTTATTATTCATCCCTTGCGAATACCTTCATTATTTGTATTTTCAAGGGCTACCTTTTCATGGCATCTATAATGCACCGCGAGCTACGACACATGGGTTCGCACAGTGCCTTATTTGAAGACGGCGTATAACATGCTTATGAAATTACAAAGACTCCTTGTTTTTTTTTTCTAATAGGAATTTGTTTGGTGAGCAGTGGCTTGCAAAGTTGCGAGCAAAAATACCCGCATTTTTCTGGTGAGCTTTAAGGTGGCGCGCCGAGTTTGTTTTGGCTGAACAGCTTATACTTAGCTCCCGAGTGAGTATCGCCAAGTATTGCAGAAGGGCGTAGATTCACAAGAATCATGTCTGATGCGTGAGCAATGCGTTTAATACAAACGTATGCTCGGACAAAATGCTCTCGTACTTTCTTTTTGAACTACGTTAGATCTTGTGACACCATATTGGAATGAAGACATAAACCTGGAAAAACCCTTAGGGCGAAAGCCAGAATTCGAGCCTACCACAACAACCAACCAGATCACCGGTACTTGCCGTAGCGAAAGCATTCCCTGCTTCGGAAAATTCTTTAATAAACTAAGTCTTAGAATTGTCTCCGTAGTACCTTGCGTCCGTCGATCTTCATGATGATGGTCCATCCACGTGATCCGCAGATCTCTGTCATGTGACAGTAGACGCGAGTGTGAGGGGCGTCTCGAAGGTTAAGATAGTACACGCCATTTTTAGCATCGCTGGAACGTACAGTAGCATTTATATCAGTTTGTTTAACACTCCTTACACGTTACAGGACAGCGAAATAGGAAGGCTGGGGTACTGCCTAAACACCACAAATCAAACAAGAATTCCTGTTGATATTCTGATATTCTAGCCTAGCTATGCGGTGCTTTAAAACCTAGGAAAGGTAATGGCGTGTAGCATGGAAAATTTTACCCGTCTTAAAGGTACTTACGGTCTAGCGGCGACAATTTCTTTGCAGGACTTGGCGGGATTGTCGAAGGAGCCGAGAAGGGCATCTTCTTGACGCTCCTGGGCGAAGATGTATCCAAAGCTCTTGATGGTTTTGTCTCCGTTATCTGGTGAGCACCTTGCTTCATTACCAGCCGAGTTGTCGTTATTTTGGCCACACAAATTTCCCATTGCTCCAAAGCCGATTCTCGAATCCGGAGAGTGACAGTCGTTTTCCTGATTGCCAATTATCCCAATTCTGACCTTGGCGAACCCATTTCTCTTGTCGCTGCCGGTTAGTTTAACAACATTGAAACCCTCGAGTCCGCAGTTTCTCTGAAGCGATGAGTCAGGGACCATACTCTTCCAGAACGTTCTGCCATAGTGCGTCTCTCGGAACTTGCCATCCGCAATAAGCTCGTACAGTGAGCCGGCCATGTAATTGATCTCTTTCCACTCTCTCTTTCCTTTGGTTTCAAGACCCAGACAAAGCTTGCTTAACGGGAAGTGCGAGTAAGTGTCAAGTTTAGTTTCGACGTGGTTAAATCCTCCTGTTGCGCCAGCAACGTTGTAATGTTGCTTGTTGCTCCAGTATTTGGAATCGTACCGAAAAGTATTCTGCAAAAATGCAAATATGCAATTGCAGATACAATGTCAGCTGTGCAACTCCAAAGGCACCGGTTGCCTTGATAATATTAGTAGTCCCATGAGTCAATTAACATGCCAATGACATTAAAATGTTCGCAGATTTAAGAATTTTTCTATTTTTAGTCGCCACACGTAAAAAAGATAAAAACTAAATAAATGACATGCTAAATAACTGGAAATACGACCCAAAATTGTCCGATTCAAAATGAATTTTGTCTCACTTAAGTAATACATTATTTATACCTTCTTTCCGTCGATCTTCATGACCATGGTCCAGCCATTTGAGCCACACAGGGTGCCCATGTAACAGTAAGTCTTCATGACCACATCTCGAGGTTTTATGAAGTACATACCACTCTTGGCATCCCTGATAAAGGCAAGAGCTTTGTTTTATAGAGCATTTGTATCAGTTAGTTTAAAAAAATACTCAAAAGATTCTGGCAGGGAGGTCACTAACCTATACCATTAATGGTGGTCTAATTCCTAGAAAAGAAAAAGACGACATTCCGAAATTGTTAGGAGAGTTTCCTTTTTTGTAATTTAGTCATTTCTATATCATATGCTTCAGCTGTAATTCCCGCACATAGTACGCGAGAATAAAAAATATCTCCAGGCGCCATCGAACGAAAACCAAGCACTCGTCTAAAAGCGATTCGGGCGTTAACCAAATTTAGTTAGAGGCCAGAAAAATTAAACGATTCGCTAACAATTCTTGGTCTGGCATCCGCGTACATTCACACGGCTTTTGCGCCTCAGTTACATCTGTTATCTATGAATGTATCTGGCTGTGAGCAAAATATCCCAAGGCGTACTAACTAGCAATGATAATGTAAAAAGCTGGGATTTGTATACCGTTGTAGTATTAGCATACCTGGTGTGAAAAATATCAATCTGCTGTACACCCCTCAACTTGAGGGGTATGTGACTTACAGCCAAACGATCTAGTTCACCAAGGAACTTACTTGCGCTTGGTGAGGATGTCCCTGCAGGATTTCCCAGGATTGGTTTCAGTTCCAACGGGGGCTTCTCGACCGGCGTTGCCTCCAACGTTCACATATTCATTGCCGTTGCACACTTGAAGGTTGCCGTCTTTGTAGCGTAAGGCGCCGGCTACTTTAGCAGTACACTTGCAGCCATGATTCGGCACTTGGTAGATGGTAAAGTAAGTTTCTTGGTTGTGGCAGTATTGCTCATCAAGAACACGAGCATAGCCGCCAGCGATGAGGCAAAGTACAGCCAGGAAACTGTACATCTTGATTTTTTTTCTAAATAAGATATAAGATTGATCCAGTCTTAACACCCCAATTTCACACTTCCGTTCGCCCAACATTGAGCGACACAAACAATCTACTTCCTTCGGCCAATTTTACAAAGCTGCTTAGTAACCTAATGACAAAGTTTCAAACAAATCGTGTATTTTGATTTTTTTTTCCAATTGACCATTGTATGGATGCAAACAATAGCAAAGAAGTAGCTGATCGGCGTTTAAAAAAAATAATATCATCAAGATATCATCAAAAGAACACTAATGAAGTCAGCACGAATAGAATCTAGATGTAAAAAAATAAAAGAATAATAAAGTGGAATGGCATTTTTTTGTTACAGGCAGGTTCAGAAAAGCTAAAACACATGCATCCAGAGCCAACTCCCAACTATTGGAAGTAACTGGATGAGAAATAAAAATATGATTAGTCTCAATGGGCACAAAGGTGTAAAATGATATGATTCAGTTAGGAGGGATAAAACGGCACAAAAAAAATTAATCTCAATGACTTTCTCTTTTTTTAAATGTTAAAAAATGTTTAAATTGGTTCTCTGCAGATCTTCGAAAACAAAATGTGAGAAACAAAAATTAAAGACAACGGGCTCAGGTAAAAGCTCGGCCGTTTTTATATACAATATTAACATCGTTTGAGGACACAGTAAATGATCCTTTCGACAGCGTGTCGGGTAGAGAGGAAAAAAGAAGGAGAGCAAATGGTCGAACAAATCCAAAAAATAAAAGAAACAAAATAATGTGAAATAAGAATTTGATTATATTTCTTTTTTAGCAAATCACCAAAACTGTGTGTGGTAGATGCGCGAGACAAAAAAAATATATAAAGTATTTGTATTACCTTTGGTGTCCTGTTTCTGTTGAACAGCTCCAAGAAGTGATGCTTGGAGTCTGTTCCATCCGTATTTATGGGCTCGTCCTCTTGAGAAAATTTATGACCAAGGTCATGACAAATTAGTAAAACTAAACAATCTGAGGAGTATGATTAAAATAATTGCCGGGGTGCTTATGAAAATAACCGAAAAAAAATTGGGTTATTACCCCATGCCAGTTTTCAATGCAACGTCTTTTTAATTGGTTATCCTAAAGCAATTACCTGTTTAGTTAAGTTTTGAAATAGACCTTATTGATCGAAAAGATTTTGAAAGAGTAGAAAAGAATTGAATGATCTTTTGAACTCAAGTTTTGCACCTTGGCATACTTATACGAAATAAAAGTTGCGAGAAAATGAGTGGATTTATCGCAATATGGATGTGTTCTTTACCTCCCGGCAACCAGCATACGCGTCAAACATTTTTTATCCTGAACCATGTTTTAAAAGTTAACTTTAAATTCTTTGTAAAGAAGAAAATTTTGGTTTTAATTTTAATGTTTTTTTACCGCATTCTGTGCACTTTAAAATTTACTGCATCTCTAAGCAAGCTGCCACAATTTTCATTTTGCCAAGCAACCAACTTACATCGGTAACATTCTAATTCAAGCGATTGGCGATTGACCTCGAGTATCTTAAAAGTTAAGGTTGGGTAAAGAATTCTAATACAAAAAGGTAGCCTGATATTATAACTACGATTCAGTTAACAGGTGATTTCTATACTCTTAACTCAATTCCTATCCTTGTTTTCTTGACAACAGCCATGCACCCTTGTAATGTCGACAGCACTGCTATTTTCAGATCAAAGGATCCGTTTATAAATTAGAATTGATTGTTTTCAGGTTTTCGTGCTTAACACTCCAGGATCACAGCTTGCACGATGGCAAGGGGAGCTACCTCCTTAGAAGAGTAGGAATTTTGCAAACATACATACAAAAAATAGCGTCTATCCCGAAGCGAATAAAAGAAATAATCCCCCTTTGAACAATTTTCTATGTTTTTATGTAACACATGCTACTTTACCGAAAAATCAGGAAAATACTAATGGCCTCCAATCCTAAAATTGTCTGTAACTGAGGACATGCATGGATCTGAGAGCATTCTTTAATTACTTAAATGTTTTTGGTTTATGCTGGTCGCTTAGCAATAATATGGCTTACTGCCTAACTTAGGAATTCGCTGAATTCCCCCGGACCAAATGTGGGATTTTTTGCAATTTTTGTAGGAAATAAAAGTATAAAACAGGAATTAATTCTTGAAATATCTAAAATGTCAACTTTCTAGGCCACATCCTTCAAACTAAAACTACTCAATTTTTTCCAGCATACTTTGCGGGCGCTCTCGTTTGGGAATATCGTATATCTCCCGAGCCGTAGCTATCTTCAAATCATTTAGCATAAAATTACCCTCACCGGGGTTCGTCGTTACTAAAATTATTACCCTTGCATATAACACCAATGTAGTTTTGTTTTACATAAATGCTGTCCATAATTTGATTTGGGCATTTGTTTGTGCCACCACGCGAGTCATTGGAAAATTGACAGCCGACATATTTTGACAGTGGCCTGAAAAGGGGCGGCAGGCGTCAAGTCTAGTATTTGTGTCAGGCGTACTTTTATTTTTCCTCTCCGACTTTTAAAAAATAAAATAGCCTGATACTCAGGCTACGGTAGTGACCTTTGGGAGCGCCCTCAAAGTACGCTGGATCCCCGAGCATGAAGAGCAGGCTGTTTAACAATCTTACCCTTTAGGAATCAGTCGATTTTACTATATTTTACAGTTATTAAAATAGAAACGAAGCTTAGTTGTTGTCAAGATCAACAGCTATTTGGGATCTTTTTCAAATCCTAAAAAAATTTTCATGAAATCCAGTCCCCGATTGTTCATATGCAAGTATGACAATTTTTCCTACAATCTTACTCAAAACAAAACTGAATTTGACCGTTTACAAAGGAAAACCACTCATATGGTCTTGACCAATAAGTCTTGTTAGAGAAGAAACTGTGAAATTTGAATTTTCAGGGCTTTTTTAAGAAAATTTATCCTATTCGACCGGATCAGTCATGATGTTATTGGCTCAGGGAAAGTGAATTTCCTTAGCCAACATTTTCTCATTGTTAGTCATATCAAGCCTATTGCGGAGGACAAGCAAATCATTCCAGGGCCGCAGCAGGGGGTGACGTGCCCCCCCCCCCCCCCCAATTTGTTCAAAAATTTTAAGTAAATAACCAAGGAGCTTGGCTGTGCCCCCAATATTTTGACCCCGATATTTCGAGTCCTACTACGGCACTGCATTTTCCTTAACAGGGTGGTTCTATTGAGTCCATGGATCCAACCTGGATGGTCACGGAATGATAATTAGCTCCATTGGGGGCTAAAACAAGTTATAGTATGTTGTTCTGCATGTTAAGGTAAATTTTTTTGGTTTATGCCAGTTGCTTAGCAAAAACATGGCGTAGCTGTCTAACTTAAGAATTTGCTAAATTTCTGATGCAGGATTATTTGCTTTGGCGAAAAAAAATACTAGTATATAAAAGGAAGTCATTATTGAAACATCTTAACGTCAACTTTCTAAAACAGACCCATAAACCTGAAAATAATCATTTTTAACGCATGCTGTTTAGCTAGGGAAACAACAATCGTTTGCTTTTGATAATCATGCAATTTATTTTGAATAGGAAATTAACCGTTTTGTTGATAGAAACGGGCAAGGCGGAAATGGTACCAGTTTACTTCCGGTCGATTACGTAACAACTTCCGATGATTTTTAACGAAAACACATAAAAATATTTCAAAATTGTAAAAGCATTGTGTCTATTGGAAGTATCTTTGGGAATCTGACTGATATTTAGAGCGAAGGGCCTGTTAAATAGCGCGGATTCTACAGATTTGTTTGTCTATTGTCGGTTAGAATTCCGTCGGCCAATCGGAAGTAAACTTGTGACAATGCCAATATCTATATTCGATTTTTTTAAATGGCAAAAGTGTTGCATAGGTCTGACTGAGGGCTTTTGGTCTATGTCATTCAGATGCTTAGCAACAAAACAACAAAGTGAGAACAAACCTAAAATGAATGAAAACAAACTGTCTCATTTTGCCCACTTGAAGTGTCTAATCACCTTAAAATCCCCTTCTTAAAATCCCCTTCGATAATATATGAGACACAAAGTCGTTTGCAGCTTTATTGAGAACTGGCGCTGCATTTTTCACAGGACAACATTAATTATGCCAGCGGTCTCCATTCGCATCCATGCGCATCTTATTGAGCGAGGATGTACCCATAACCTGCTGTAGACTTGTTGCCATTGTCACCATCGCATCTTGCCTCGTTACCAGCCGAGTAGGAGCTCTGTCCGCAGTAGTTTCCAGACCCTCCAAAACCGATGCGGGAATCAGGCGAACCGCAATTGTTCTCCTGGTTGGCAACGAAACCGATTCTGACCTACAACAGAAATAGCGCCGTGTTTAGACAGGAGCTTTGAAAATGCCCCACAGCTCGTGTTAGAATTAAAAAAAAAAACGCGTCATCAAAACATTTGAATAGTTGTTATATGGCAATGAAGAATGTCATCAGAGAGAATCGTCTACCAAGAAGGGCTCTATCTAACTTTTCGTCCTCTAAGGGAAAATATCAGAATAAATGCACTGTCAGTTAAATCAACCACACACTTACGCTAACAATTCTTTTTACCATAGGTTATACTAACAGTGTTTTTACTGTAGCTGTAAAGTTATTCACGGAATTGTGTTTGGACGACTACGACTTCTCCCATCGATATACAGAAGACTTTACCTTGGCAGCGGGTTGGGACGGCACGGGGTTGTTGTTGAATCCCTGCATGTTGCAGTTCCTCTGAAGAGACGAGCCGGGCACAAGCTTTCTCCACTCATTCTTGCTAATATGGGTGGCTACGTACTTGCCGGGTGCAATGACAGAAAACAGAGAGTCCACCTTCTTTCCCATGTTCACTGGGAGCCATTTAAGGCTTCCTCCAACCTGCAGAAGAAAGCAAGTGTTTTCTAAGTTCTTTACCCAAAAAACCTTTTCATTAATGTAAACAGGGTAAAACTCACAGTGTATTCAGGGGAGTACAAAGAGGCCATTGTAGCATGCTTGCAGCCGTTTACCCGGTTTTTTTTTTTTCATGTTTACCCGGTTTTTTTCGTTATATTTACTTAGTGTTTTTTTCGCTATTTTTACCCGATGTTATTTCCTCCATGTTTACCCGGTGATTTTTCGCTATGTTTCCCCTTTTTTTTGCTATGTTTAACCTATGTTTTTAGCCATCTTGTTTTGTTCTGGCCGCGCGAAAGCTGGAACGAGCGCAAAGCGCGTTTTGTCGCTCGCGTCATGTTAGCGCAGCCAAAAACAAGATGGCGGCCACGACTCGGCGCACAGCGAAAACACAACTAAAAAAATCCCCGGGTTAACGCCTACAAGCAGGCCACCACCATTGGGGGCTGATTATCAGAGAGCTTAAGCAAATCAACGCGCACCAAGAACGTCGCACGAGGCGTTGTGGTCCGTGTTGGCAAAGTCACCTACCCCATGCCTCCCCACAAATTTTTACGACCCGCGCGTGAAACCGAGGCCAGGCGTCAGTCATAGGTATCATTATTATAGTGAAAATTACAGTATTTGAAGAAAATTCTGGTATTAGAAGATTCCTTTTAAATAGAAATGACCCACTTTCTGGCCGCCAAGGGGGGGGGGGGGGGGGCGCAAGCGCAAACCTACGCATCCCCCCTGTTTTTGTGACTGGCAAAGGAGGACTGTGCGCAGGATAATATCTTATCTGAAAAGGCATGGTCTCTTTTCTTACCCTCATCCCAAGGCAGAGCTTCTCAAATGGCAGCTTGGAGTAAGTGTGCAGCTTCATATCGCTGTTGTCCAGACCGTCAGCGATTGACTCAGTGTTGTACACGTTGTGGTTTTCCCAGTATGACGACTCGTATTTAAAGGTTGTCTATAAAGTATACATTATTATATTAGTACCTGATATACACCTACATACAATAGAGTTGCATTGGGGAGTATAAGTGTCGTAAACCCCGTTGCCTCATGAGTATCAAATAGATAAAAAGCAAATGAATGTAAATCAAGGAATCCAGGTTACATACTGTGCAGTACCTTTATTATTCATCCCTTGCGAATACCTTCATTATTTGTATTTTCAAGGGCTACTTTTTCATGCCATCTATAAAGCACCGCAAGCTACGACACATGGGTTCGCACAGTGCCTTATTTGAAGACGGCGTATAACATGCTTATGAAATTACAAAGGCTCCTTGTTTTTTTTTTCTAATAGGAATTTGTTTGGTAAGCAGTGGCTTGCAAAGTTGCGAGCAAAATTACCCGCATTTTTCTGGTGAGCTTTAAGGTGGCGCGCCGAGTTTGATTTGGCTGAACAGCTTATACTTAGCTCCCTACAGAAGACTTATTTTCGGCGCGCGTAAATTTATTAGATTTTATTAATACATCTATGCTTTATCAGATTTTGCTAGATTCACTCTTCTTGGAAATCAAATTATTTTTTTGGCATGCAAGTTAAAAGGAAGCAATATTTTTATATTAAAATAAAAATCTCGAAATCTGCGCGATGATTTTTTTTCTAAATCTACAGTAACACCTAACAACACTCCAACTTGAAGCACAAGAATTTTCGGCTTAAAACTTACCTGTCAAACTTCGCGATTGATGAATCTTTATTTTACGCCAAAATTTTCCTCGCAATATTTGAAAAAATAAATGCACTCTTGCCTACAAAGATCCATCCCCGAATTTACGCCCCCCGCTAAGTCCACACCCTAAGGCAACTTGTGTGAGAGGGGCAAGAGGACCAGTGTTGCGCAACAATAAATTCCAGATGGTCAATTCGAGAGTATTTTTGTTTAGATAATTTGAAAACTAAAGATTTTTTTCTTTTTCAACATTTGAGCCCAAGCCGCGCCTCTTCTAAACTATTACCCGATATCAAAGTTCCAGACTTCAATCGTGGATTTCTTGCGAATGTACCGAAATCGAAGATTTCGGTTGAAAATAAACCGCTGTATTTTCAATTGTAAATAATATATAGAGCAAAACATCGACTAGGTTACACCAGCAAAAAAAAATCGAGTGAGTATCGCCAAGTATTACAGAAGGGCTTAGATTCACAAGAATCATGTCTGACGCGTGAGCAATGCGTTTAATATAAAAGTATGCTCGGACAAAATGCTCTCGTACTTTCTTTTCGAACTACGTTAGATCTTGTGACAACAAAATTAAGAAATAAGAAATAAAGACATAAACCTGAAAAAACCCTTAGGGCGAAAGCCAGAATTCGAGCCTACCACAGCAACCAACCAGATCACCGGTACTTGCCGTAGCGAAAGCATTCCCTGCTTCGGAAAATTCTTTAATAAACTAAGTCTTAGAATTGTCTCCGTAGTACCTCGCGTCCGTCGATCTTCATGATGATGGTCCATCCACGTGATCCGCAGATCTCTGTCATGTGACAGTAGACGCGAGTGTGAGGGGCGTCTCGAAGGTTAAGATAGTACACGCCATTTTTAGCATCGCTGGAACGTACAGTAGCATTTATATCAGTTTGTTTAACACTCCTTACACGTTACAGGACAGCGAAATAGGAAGGCTGGGGTACTGCCTGCGTGTAGCAAGGAAAATTTTACTCGTCTTAAAGGTACTTACGGTCTAGCGGCGACAATTTCTTTGCAGGACTTGGCGGGTTTGTCGAAGGAGCCGAGAAGGGCATCTTCTTGACGCTCCTGGGCGAAGATGTATCCAAAGCTCTTGATGGTTTTGTCTCCGTTATCTGGTGAGCACCTTGCTTCGTTACCAGCCGAGTTGTCGTTATTTTGGCCACACAAATTTCCCATTGCTCCAAAGCCGATTCTCGAATCCGGAGTGTGACAGTCGTTTTCCTGATTGCCAATTATCCCAATTCTGACCTTGGCGAACCCATTTCTCTTGTCGCTGCCGGTTATTTTAACAACATTGAAACCCTCACGTCCGCAGTTTCTCTGAAGCGATGAGTCAGGGACCATACTCTTCCAGAACTTTCTGCCATAGTGCGTTTCGCGGAACTTGCCATCCGCAATAAGCTCGTACAGTGAGCCGGCCATGTAATTGATCTCTTTCCACTCTCTCTTTCCTTTGGTTTCAAGACCCAGACAAAGCTTGCTTAACGGGAAGTGCGAGTAAGTGTCAAGTTTAGTTTCGACGTGTTTAAATCCTCCTGTTGCGCCAGCAACGTTGTAATGTTGCTTGTTGCTCCAGTATTTGGAATCGTACCGAAAAGTATTCTGCAAAAATGCAAATATGCAATTGCAGATACAATGTCAGCTGTGCAACTCCAAAAGCACCGGTTGCCTTGATAATATTAGTAGTCCCATGAGTCAATTAACATGCCAATGACATTAAAATGTTCGCAGATTTAAGAATTTTTCTATTTTTAGTCGCCACACGTAAAAAAGATAAAAATTAAATAAATGACATGCTAAATAACTGGAAATACGACCCAAAATTGTCCGATTCAAAATAAATTTTGTCTCACTTAAGTAATACATTATTTATACCTTGTTTCCGTCGATCTTCATGACCATGGTCCAGCCATTTGAGCCACACAGGGTGCCCATGTAACAGTAAGTCTTCATGACCACATCTCGAGGTTTTATGAAGTACATACCACTCTTGGCATCCCTGATAAAGGCAAGAGCTTTGTTTTATAGAGCATTTGTATCAGTTAGTTTAAAAAAATACTCAAAAGATTCTGGCAGGGAGGTCACTGACCTATACCATTAATGCTGGTCTAATTCCCAGAAAAGAAAAAGACGACATTCCGAAATTGTTAGGAAAGTTTCCTTTTTTGTAATTTAGTCATTTCTATATCATATGCTTCAGCTGTAATTCCCGCACATAGTACGCGAGAATAGACATATCTCCAGGCGCCATCGAACGAAAACCAAGCACTCGTCTAAAAGCGATTCGGGCGTTAACCAAATTTAGTTAGAGGCCAGAAAAATTAAACGATTCGCTAACAATTCTTGGTCTGGCATCCGCGTACATTCACACGGCTTTTGCGCCTCAGTTACATCTGTTATCTATGAATGTATCTGGCTGTGAGCAAAATATCCCAAGGCGTACTAACTAGCAATGATAATGTAAAAAGCTGGGATTTGTATACCGTTGAAGTATTAGCATACCTGGTGTGAAAAATATCAAGCTGCTGTACACCCCTCAACTTGAGGGATAAGTGACTTACAGCCAAACGATCTAGTTCACCAAGGAACTTACTTGCGCTTGGTGAGGATGTCCCTGCAGGATTTCCCAGGATTGGTTTCAGTTCCAACGGGGGCTTCTTGACCGGCGTTGCCTCCAACGTTCACATATTCATTGCCGTTGCACACTTGAAGGTTGCCGTCTTTGTAGCGTAAGGCGCCGGTCTGTTTGGCAGTACACTTGCAGTTATGACTCGGCACCTGATAGATGGTGTAGTAGGTTTCTTGGTGTTGGCAGTATTGATCGTTAAGGTCAAGAGCGTAGCCGCAAGCGACAAGGCAAAGGACAGCAAGGAATCTGTACATCTTGCCGGTCTAGTAAAAGAAAATATAAGCAAGATCTCATTTGAGTGAAGGTAAACTTCCTGAGGGCAAAGCACGTCTTCACCTTGCCTTGCTAAGAGAGTTAATAAGGATAGGAAGATGAGCTAGACTTAGATGGAAGGGATAATGTTGTTTTAACTCGGCAAACGGAATTAGATCAGTTGGGCGGCAATTGGGCATGTAGACACATGACCCAGCTTTTAAAGCTTATTTATGAGTGTTGAAGAATGTACGGAATATACGGTTTTTGGATTAAAAAAACGCATGCACCGTATTCAATTTATTTTAGACAGTGAAACACTAAACCTTTTGTTTTACAAAAAAATACGAGTGTTCTTACAGGGTGTATATCACTCAAGACGTTTGGAAAGTAAATGCCATTTTCCACATTTGCTTTAAAACCTGTCCTCTCTATCGTGTCAAAATGATTCACCACGCGTTTCCACGATATTCTTCCAAATTGCATTTTTCCCATTAATTTCCAAAAAAATGCGGTTCGTTCACTGCAACATCCAACGAATGTATATCAAAATTCTTCTCAAACAACAAAAAAGCAAATAAATAACTAAACATTTAAAAGTTCTCGACACTATTCAATTTGGAAGCGAAGGAAATATAAAAATAATACCCTCCAATCAGCATAGTATTTTGTCTGTCTTACCTTGTTATTCCTTCCCGGTTGAATGACACCAAAAATGATATCCGCACTCAGTCCCACCAGCTTTTATATGCTTTCAGATTTTGAAAGCTAAATTAATATCATCGGTATAAACTATCATAGGGTAAACATAGTATCAAAACCGAAGAAAATCAAATTATCGAAAAGGACAGATTTATCACTTTTTTAATGAGTTATTTGGCAATATAGGCTTAAAAGTTAAACATCTCATTTTAACAATTTTAGCGACACGGTTTGAACATTAACATTTAATTGTTTGCATCTCTAGAGCCCTATACTTCTTTACTACTAACTGAAATACCATAGCAAATTCACTGTCTAATTGAATTTGACCATAGCAAATTCAGTGCGACAATTAAAAGCTAATTCTGAGGACACCTTCACGTACGTACATACTTACATATGAGTGATCCCTGAAATGGAAAGACTAAAGACAGGCCCTTAAGGATGGTGTGGGGTGGGCATTTTGTCTCATAAGACCTCCCGTTGAATGTCCAAATATATCGACTCCAGTCAATAAAAGTCAGGTTTTTACTTAGCCGCTTCCACGGATATTCATATATAACCGAGATGCGATTTAAGGGAATGTTCTCTTTTCTTTTGCCCAGCAACCAATTAACAATATTAGAATTCCAATAAATTGGTCAGCTATAAATATTTGAAGATCTAAACTAATATTAACCAAATATTCATTAATCTCTCTATTTTTCAATAACGGTTTTCAGTGGCATAATAAAAATAGAATAAACACTATGAAAATTATTTGAAACGCGACCCGACGCAACCTATTTTTCGAGGGGGAGGTGGGAGGAGATTAATACCCTCTTTCGAGCTGGACATAATTTACAATAGAACGAGGAGACTGTTTTTTTTTAAAAATCAGCAAATCCGTAAACATACAATTGAAAGAAATAAAAATTAATCAATACTATCATGTAGTCTCAAGTTATTAAACGGAGCAGGAAAGAGGGGAGGGGCGGTGGGGAGGGGTTGAATGGGTTTTTGTCGGGATTTTGTCTAAAATGCCCTACAGACTACGGATTGCGACAGATAAATGTGCGGATTCTTCAAACGTGACGTATCGCAAGTCTACTAAGATTTGGCTAACGGACTAGTAATCCCCACATCAAAATGCCCGCCAATCGCACCGATTGCTGGAAAAATAAAGGCGTTATGGACTGCTTATTCTGACTTTCATTGTGCTTAGTACATTCCAACATCGCTGCTTTATTTTAAAATAGACATAAAATCCCCCCACCACAAAAGGTTTAAACCATCCCTGTCATACCAAGCAACCGGTATTCACCGATAGTATTTCTAAATTATTATGGCCAAATGTTTATACAGTGCCGCAATGCAAGCAGCTGCATCCCCCAGTAGAATTTGAAAGGATATAAGGAAAGGGAAAGAAATGCCGCCTGGACCACCTCCGCCAACCCAGCAAATACAAGGAATGGCTAAAGCTTGTTATTAGATAGAGATAGATAGATAAGCTTTATTAAAGTGTCGGAGACCGTCCAGCTCTTAGGAGCTATTAGGAGGGAAATGTCGATTTCTCTCATTTTGCGTTTATAAGTATTTAGACTCGGTGACGATCTGATAGTGACCGACAATTTCACCCAAAGCTTTGGCCCAAGGTACCATAAGGAGTGCTTTCCATAAGTAGCGTACCTTGTACCTTGAAAGGGAGAAATCTATATGCCTTAGATTATAGTTGGCACTGTGTCTGTTAAAAAATGCCGCAGATATTAGGAGGGCACAAGTTATTGTGCACCTTGTATATTAGTATAGCAATGTCCTGCAGCCGTCTGTTTAAGAGGGTAGGTAGCTTGGCCCGTTCAAGGAGGTTAGCGTAACTAGAGCTTTTGTCTTTGAAAACAGCCTTAAGTCCTCTTTCTTGTACCCTTTCGAGCTTGCGCTTGTCGCTTGATCGGCAAAAGTGCCACACAAGGTGACAGTAGGTGAGGCGAGGCAGAACTGCCGATTTAAATAGTTGTAGTTTGGCGTTGGTGGGGATAAGATTCCTGAGGCGCATTAGAACACCAGCTCTTTGACTGGCTCTTTTACAGATTTCATTGATATGGGTGCTAAAATTTAACTGGTCGTCAATCGTGACACCTAGTAGTTTGAGTTCATTAGTGTTATTTATTATTTCACCATGCACATAAAGAGCTGCGTTAGCATCGGCGTTTTTTCGGCGATTACAATTAAGATGTAAAACCTGATACTTTTTTGGATTACCGGCTAGGTGTGAATCGTACCACTGAGTAGCGGTGTCTGCACTCACCCTGAGATCTGAAATCACGGTGCTAAGATCGCTCCCAGTGTGATAAATCTGATGATCATCAGCACACATGGATAAACTTCCATCAATGTGATAGCATAGGTCGTTCTGGAAAATATTCCATAATAGTGGACCTAGAGCAGAGCTCTGTGGGCATCCCCGATGGATATTCTTGTATGAGCTGACATGGCGGCCTATTTCAGAAAACATTGTTAGTGCAACGGTGAATGGCAAAGGGTACCAACCGAGTGCAGGAGAAGATGGATTTCAGGCTTCGTACAATTTTCCACCAATCAAATTCAAGGACTTTTAAGGACTTTTTCAAGGACTTTTTGTAGAAGTTCAAGAAAAAATCAATATAGGGCGAAGTACTTTTCCAAGTTTTACCAGAGCTTTTATCAATTGTACATGGTCTATTTTCAATACGAAAATAGATGCCGATTGGACTCTTTGAAACATACACAAGCATCATTACTCACAGGTGAGCAACTGTTATTAAACGGTGATTTCAAGCAAACGTTCGCCTACAGATTTTCAACTTTTTGTGAGATTCTCAAACGTTCAAAACTTTCTTCTTTCAAAGCCTTTTGCTTCTCCTTAGCAACTGTAGTGTAAGCATATGACCTTAAGGCCTCACTCATCTCCCCTACACCCCGCGTGAAGGATCGGACGAGAGTATTGGCTGGTCCACCAACGCACAAGCACACCTCAGGGCTGAGGGTGAAGCCTCCTCACCGCCTTGAGTGGCTTGCCTGAGGCGATCTATTTGTTGCTGCCACATTCCACCGGAGGGGCGGTTGAGGGCTTGTAGTCGAAGACCAAGCACATCGGTAGAGAGAACTCGTCTCCTCCAGACAAACGCAAACGTTTAGGCATATTTAACTGATTTTCAAATGTTTCTTTACAGTACTCCTAGCTTATTAAGCGAAAGAGCGAATGACTTTACTTTAGGTGTGGCACTTTATATAGGTAGATAGCGACCAATAAGAATTAAGAGCGTTTATTGTGAGGTATCTAACGTGAAACATATTGAGTCATACCTGTGCTATTGTAGCATGATACGCGTACCCGTACGATATAATTTACGAGTGACCTTTGAGCCTGGCTCCGGCTCCATTAACTGAAATTACCGTCCGTAGTGGCGACGTTAATTTTGGAATACAGTTTCACTTCCACTTGTTCTCTAGCTCTTCTTGCCATTTTCGCTTACGGCTTCAAACAATCTCCTCCGTGGCCCTCCCCTAGTCTTCATGACATTGGGTGTAATGTTTCCCCCCTTGACTTGCCGCACCTAGCAGTTAGCAAGCGCACGTTTTCAACTGAAATTTACAGAGAAGTCTCTTTCGACTCTTGCCTGACCATGAAAAAGTGTCAACAGCATCTTAAGCTTCCAGAGCACAACTCTTCTAGGCTAGATGCTGTAAGAAGAACGCACCCAGCCTGTCTAGCTTGTGGCGAATGGTCAATCTGAGAAATAGTTCCGAGATGACAATGGCTTTTTTTTAAATCAGAGAAAACGAGATCTTGCATTTCTCGAGAACCAGAACGAGAAGTCAAATCTCTAAAATCCGAGAAATCGAGATGCCTTGAAATTTGGAGAGAAAATCATTATATCTAGGGACCATTATTCGCCACCTCTCTTGTAGTTAAAATCCAAGAAGATCGTCTTCTGGGCTTGCTCAGCTTTCTCCACAAATTCTGTGTACGGGAGCACCAGGAGATCACAATCTCTCATCTTTCTTGTAAGCTAACCATTACCATCAGCAAAGAGCTTGAACTTGGCGAAGCATATTTCCTTTCACTGTACAATCTGCTAATGATATATGCTGATCTTGTTTCTGGGCATGGATTATACATACTTTATCTTGTACATCCGTATCTTCTATGCCGAAATGCCCATGCTCTGGATATTGAATGTCTTTATGCAAAGTCTACATTTCACCTCAGTATATTTTTGCTCTCACCCTCTCACCAACAATTGACATCATTAACAAGGCCAAACACCTGCTACCACTGGTTTTCCCGTAAAAAATACAGGTAGCCTAAATTACAGAACTGCGGCCAAAATTATATAAAGCAATAGCTCGCAAACGATATATTTGGCTACAATTTGCGATTAATCCACATTCCATAAGCTTTACTTTTGTTTCTTTAAAATCGGATATTTTTCAAGGACTTTCAAGGATTGATAATAAGAATTCAAGCACTTTCCAAACCTTGAATTTCAAATTTTAAAATTCAAGCACTTTCAAGGTTTTCAAGGACTTGTACGAACCCTGGATTTACCATACAACAATTAAAGGCTATCGATGTATAGCTCTGGCATCGCTGGAGTTCATTTGTAAGCACTCTTCGATCTTAGAACTGCTATTCGCCATTTGCCAATCTGAAGTTTTAATTGGGTGTATATTTTTTGTTGCAAAACTGTATGTAACTAGATAATGATAACTTGATAATAAAGAAATATCAAGTCTTGGATTCTATTGTTATAGAGCTTAAGACACTAATAAGGCACTGCAAAAGAACAAAAGCACTATTATAAATCACTGTCTTCAGACAGTGAAGAGTTTGTTCCAGAGTTTTTTTTTTTCGATCCTGAGTCGGCTTTCACAAAAAGTAATATTTTTCAGCCTCTCAGCAGGTTCCTGAAATGAAGCGGTTTGAACACGGCAGTTCATCGTATTGGACATTGTATACGCTCTTTTTTTAAGAACGTCAAATTTTCAGTAGAGGCTGGGCCCTTCTTATTTTTGGAGCATTTTAAGGCTGGATATGTTCTTAACGATGTTCTTAAATGTGTATATAAAAATGTAATACCCTATGAAAGAAAAACATAATATAAAGCGAAACATCTCGAAATTTAACCATTTTCCTAAAAATGACATTTTAAACATTTTCTTTCGTCTGCCGTCCAAAAATGAACTTTTCTCGGGAAATATCGGAAAGTTCCGCTAAACTTTTAGGAACATCAAGAATTTTGAAGAACATCAAGAATAATGTTTTTAATTGTCTAACAGTGAAATTAATTTTGCTTCAATTAGTTGGAGGTTAGCTTATAAACTCTCGTAGATTGACTGGACTAGATGTGCTGTACGGACTAGATGGGGTGTATGGACTAGATGTGCTGTATGGACTAGATGGGCTGTATGGACTAGATGGGCTGTATGGACTAGATGGGGTGTATGGACTTAAGCAGTATGGACTAGATGGGCTGTACGGACTAGATGGGGTGTATGGACTAGATGGGCCGTATAGACTAGATGGGCTGTATGGACTAGATGGGGTGTATGGACTAGATGTGCTGTATAGACTAGATGGGCTGTATGGACTTAAGCAGTATGGACTAGATGGGCTGTATAGACTAGATGGGCTGTATGGACTAGATGGGGTGTATGGACTAGATGTGCTGTATAGACTAGATGGGCTGTATGGACTTAAGCAGTATGGACTAGATGGGCTGTATGGACTAGATGGGCTGTATGGACTTAAGCAGTATGGACTAGATGGGGTGTATGGACTAGATGGGCTGTATGGACTAGATGGGGTGTATGGACTAGATGGGCTTATGGGTTTTAATTACCACAAATAAAATACCTAATTAAAAATATGAAAAAAATGATATCGAATCAATGGAAACTTTAACAGAAAAAAATAAAATAAGATAAAACAATAAAGCCCAGCGTAAGTTTTTTCGACCAATTACGACATTTCTTTTATTTCTTCAATTTTATTAATTAACAGCAGGAAGTGTTCACGACGTCTGCGTACAGTACTTGAATTTATGATTGGTCTGCTCTCCTCATAGTCTTTAAAGGTTTGTGTTTTCGGCTTCGGCACTTTGTGTTAGTCTTGCTCTTTATATTAGACCACGCACGTTTAGCCGTTTCTCCAGGTCTCAATGGAAATTTCGTAAACAGAAGTTCTGGAAGTAAGAAAAAATAGAGATAAGCACGAAGTTTTGTATTTGCTTTATTTAGAATTTAATTATCTGATTTTGCAGACTCACCTTTAAGTGATTTTAGACGCTCAATATCCAGGGCCTCTTTTCCATAATTCCCATCACAATTGCTAGATTCAAGCTCTTCTTTTGAGAAGAAATATGGTACGAGTTTTAAAGCGCAAAGATGACGCCGTCTCGCCCCAATAAGAATGCTTTCTACTGCAACCACTTTGCTAGGAGTCACGCACCTCTCGATCATTTCATGTGGGACACCAGGATCGTTTGGGTCGGACTCGGTCTGAGTGGTGGCAGCGAATGCGCCTGCCGGTCGTCAGTTTGTGGGGTGCCTGTGATGGTTCCATTACATGGTCTTTCTTCTCCAGGGATAGCTGCCACTGTTGGCTGATCATTCCTTTTGAGAACTATTTCAGAAGCCTTGGAATACCACAACAAAATATAAATATATATAGTGTATTTATAGTTGTTTGGGGGTGGGGGTAACATTTAGTGAAAAGTGATCTTTTTTAAAGCACATTATCAATAACTTTTCTTTTTTGAGTAAACAAATAGGAAATAATGATGGATTGTAAATTATTATGTCTTTTTTAAGGGCAGGGTAGGGTCGGGTATCTATATTTATAGGTGCTTCAGTTATAGCACTTTTACCTGGCAGGTTTTTTCACATTTGCTTATTCTAATAATTAGTGTAGTTTGACAAAATTCCGACATCCTCCTTTCATAAAAGGACTCCCCCTATATCAAGGTTCAAGTGAGCTATACTTACAATACTATGACTTAGAGCCAAAGTCCTTTCCAGGATGTCCAATCTAGCAGTGATATACTGTAATGGAGAATGATATAACTAAAAAGACTACAGATGAGCTGTACAAAAACTAGATGGTCTGCGCAGGCAAGGTGTTGACAAGCGATAAATAAACACAAGGTTGAAAAGGTATGTTGAACACCTCATTAAAACACAGTAGTTGCACTGACGTTTCAAGCATTAGCCCTTCGTCGGAGCAAAAGAGTGTTTGGTTGTTTTGATAGTAACCTCTTCATTGTATAAAGTAACATCTGTTGGCTTTTAGGATATGGATGTCTGGGGAACCAGGGTTTTTGGTTAAAAGCGGGTATTCGTACCATGGCACCTGGGGAGAAGGGGGACATAAAAGGGGAATAATGGTTGTGATACGGGTAGAGGTAGGTGGCAGGGGTGAGGACGGGAGGGTCATTGTGGGGATAATGCTATGTTGAGTGGAGATGGACTATAAGGAGTGTACGGGATAGTGATGCAATTGTTCTTATTTTTTGGTTGAGAAAAATAAGGGTGCTAAAGGGCTGTGTTGGTTGGGGTAGGATAGTATGGGAGAGTAGGTGTTGGGGTGAAAGACGCAGGTGGAGTAAGGGTGAGGGTGTTGGTGGGCTAGGGGTAGAGGTTGGTGGCAGGGATAAGGATGGGAGGGGGAATAGGATTAGTGCTGAGTGGGGTAGGGGTGTGGGAGAGGTATGAGAGTGGAGAGGGTGCAGGTTGAGGGTGGAAACAGCGCATGTTAATAAGGGGAGGTAGGGAGGTACAATATGGAGAAGAGATTGCGCAGATAGGGATAAGGTAGCAACAAGGGTTGGTTCTCAGAGTTAGGTAGATTGGTTGTAGGTAGGAGTTGTGGAGTGAGGGAGGGTGGGGTTGCTGGACATAGTCTAATTGGGTTGTTGGGATAGGGTGGGGTGTGGTTGGTATCTTTGGTAGGGGGATGGGATAAAATTAGGATGGATAGGATAGGGAAGATATCTATGAGGTGGGGAGAATAGGAGGGAGGTGTAAAGTGGCTAGGAAGTGGGGGAGGTGCCAAGGGATCACCGAAGTGATACAGAACTTTCCCCGTATTGTGTACAAGTTTTTGGTTAAAAGCGGGTATTCGTACCATGGCACCTGGGGAGAAGGGGGACATAAAAGGGGAATAATGGTTGTGATACGGGTAGAGGTAGGTGGCAGGGGTGAGGATGGGAGGGTCATTGTGGGGATAATGCTATGTTGAGTGGAGATGGACTATAAGGAGTGTACGGGATAGTGATGCAATTGTTCTTATTTTTTGGTGGAGAAAAATAAGGGTGCTAAAGGGCTGTGTTGGTTGGGGTAGGATAGTATGGGAGAGTAGGTGTTGGGGTAAGAGACGCAGGTGGAGTAAGGGTAAGGGTGTTGGTGGGCTAGGGGTAGAGGTTGGTGGCAGGGTTAAGGATGGGGGGGAATAGGATTAGTGCTGAGTGGGGTAGGGGTGTGGGAGAGGTTTTAGAATGGAGAGGGTGCAGGTTGAGGGTGGAAACAGCGCATGTTAATAAGGGGAGGTAGGGAGGTACAATATGGAGAAGAGATTGCGCAGATAGGGGTAAGGTAGCAACAAGGGTTGGTTCTCAGAGTTAGGTAGATTGGTTGTAGGTAGGAGTTGTGGGGTGAGGGAGGGTGGGGTTGCTGGACATAGTCTAATTGGTTTTTGGTTAAAAGAGGGTATTCGTACCATGGCACCTGGGGAGAAGGGGGACATAAAAAAGGGAATAATGGTTGTGATACGGGTAGAGGTAGGTGGCAGGGGTGAGGGCGGGAGGGTCATTGTGGGGATAATGCTATGTTGAGTGGAGATGGACTATAAGGAGTGTACGGGATAGTGATGCAATTGTTCTTACCATGGCGTATAGGGTGAATGGGAAGATTAAGGAGGTAGTGGGTAGGGAGGTATAGACCGGAAAACAAAAAGGCTGATAAGGGGTAAGGTGTACATGCTGGTGGAGAAAGAAGTGAGTTAAAATATAATGAAAACAACAAAAGTTCATAAACATGCAAATAAATGTATAATAAATTGCGGTAAATAAGGAATAGAATATTTCATAGAGCTCTTTGAAAGGTTAAGCAGCCTCACGTGTTTTCTAGTACAGGGTTTATCATCAGGAGGTAAGACCAAGTACTAGTCAAATGCGACGGGGAGAATGGAAACTGGGAGCCGGGGGATGCTAGGGGGAGGAGGAAAGATGGAGATACCTAGCAAGGAAAAAGTTCGCATTTGAGACGTGTTTCAAAGTGAATGAGTGGCTAGCCAATTCACCTTACCCCTACACGTCAACGTAAGGCTGCTTTAGGGAAGTGGATTGTGTGGTGTGTTCAAATAAAACCTTCCTTTGTTGGCCATGGACATCGTGGATTTTCTCTACCTTTAGCGTGCTAGCTGATTACTAAATTTAATTTCTTGGCCTTGGCTTCTAAGACTTTTAAGCTATCTTGAGCCTGGTAGGATTTCTTACATAGCTGGATGGTGCTATTGGAAGCCAAAAACATATGTGAGATAAGTTTGTAGTGAGCATGGCTGACAAACGTGCAAATAAATCGATGAAATTGTAGGATGGCATTCAAGAATTGTAAGTACTTGTTATGTTGTAAAGTACAAATGTATTTGGGCGCTAATAAAATAGTTATCGAAGTTAAAAAGGATGAAATTATTTGGAAAACATTATTTCTTACCTTGTTGTAAGCGTGGTTTACAGTTAAGTGGTTTTTGAAAAAGTGGGGAGTGTACGTGATAACAGTTTACAACGGTTTGCAAAGCGCGTGCTCGTTTTGAACGCGTGCGCTATTTTATTTCCGGTTGGATTATTTCCGGAAACATCACGTGGTATGTATGGTGAAAGAAGATGGCGGATTTGCAGGTGCATGTGGCGTGGAGTTGCTTGCAGAGTTTCTTGAATGGAATGAAATGCGAGGACAATACTGAAGGATCGACGTTTGCTTATCTCCCTTGGATGGTGGTCGTGTTTTGGTTTTGCTGGAATCCCATGGTGTGAATTATCAATATATCATGTGTAAATTATGAGTTAATTATATATTTATATGTATGCGTAATTGACCGTCACTGTAATTCAGTCCATGGACTGCGAAAGTGAAAAATAAACTAATTATTATTATTATTATTATTATTATTATTATTATTATTATTATTATTATTATTATTATCTGCTACACTGTAGATTTGTTTGGCAGAAAACGAACTTTGTTGCATAAGACAGTAAAAAGGTGAAGTTTATATGTGACATGTTGAAGTAAGGGTTACACCTATTGTGGACGAGAGAAACGTATTTATTCTTGATAACCGTGTACTTTTGCTTGAGTGTAATGAAGACTGGGAATAACGTTTATAGTAAGAAAAACGGTAGATGATATATTTAGATAGTAGACTAACATAACCTGATGATTGGTGGTAATCTTTGTGATTTCTGAGGGTTTTCATGGGTATGAGAAACAGATTCCGCCAATATATTGGATAGTAGTGATGTCAGTTGGTTTAAGTGCACCAGTCCCTTAGATTCAACTGAGGAGTTCCAAATAAGAAATTTCGAAATCGCTCAAAATTGGTTTAAAGTTAGCTCCTGGTTCTCTTATCATGGTTAAAAAGTTTGAGTTACATACAATAAATATTTTTCGAGAAATTCCGAATTTACGATTTTGCCTATAAAATCGCCGATTTGGGGGCATTTTTCACCTTTCGTAAAAAATCGCAAAATATTCTTTAAATATACGCGGAATTAAAAATAGCGATACAGATCCTTAGAAAGGAGTTGATAAGGTATAAATCGAGTGGTTTCTTTACTTTTTCCGGCAAAAAAAAGTATATTTTATTGCTGTCTAAACATGTCCATAAAAAATATCGACTTGAATAATAGCTTAAATTTGGGGCTTATAAAACCGATGGTACATGGATTTTCGCAGAAATTTTGCACTTTGAACAAACATTGGTGTTATTTCTTTCGATTCAGCAAATAAAAAATTGGGGGAATCAAATTCACGAATTATAATGAAGCCGAACGCAACCCCATGTCGAGCTCAAATAACACGCGATTTTCTTGACAGCCGTCTTTATTAGATACACATACCTGTTTGTACAGGAGAAAAATCACAGAAAATAAACTCTACCCTTGCTGTATACTAATCTCAGATGCAGTATAATTGTCTTGGTTCATCCTTGGAAGTTACTGGAAGTCAATAAAGACATTACAATGAAAAATATTTGCTATTTTGTACAGACTTCAGTTCAGAACGCCTGCCGGAATGGCAAACTTTGAAGGATTTGTTTGGGTTTTAAAGTTTCTTTACGCTCAATTGAAGTAAAAGGTATTCAAGCACGTCAGTTCTTACCTTCTACCAAGAGGTTTCTAGGGAAAAAGCCGATTTGTAAGATTAATTTCAATGCAAAGGTCAAGTACTACAACACGAGTCTGGTTTCAGATGACAACAACTGATCAGCGGTCTGCCAGATGAAAATGCGTGACTTTCCACAGGTATCCTAATCCCGATAAGAACATACCGTTTTGAGTCCTAGTCTTTCTTTATTAGAAAATCATATTTTAAAAAAGGCGATATCATGTCTTGTTTGTCTATTTTAAAAACATCTGATGATTTGGTAAAGAACTTACGCGTAAGAGTAAAAATTGTATACGTTACGTTTATCTGCATATTAGTTGTGTGCGCATGAGCACTGCTTGATTACTGCAGAAATTTTTATCAATAATGGGAGCGGGTCTTTGTAAAATGAAGACAGGACCTACGCGGACCAGACCTCGGCGGACCGGGTTATTTTTATTTTATTTTTTTTTAATACACAAACATATGTGAAGAAACCGTTTAGCTACTTAGTAATCCACACCACCCTATTTACCATCTTCCATAAGTCACCCCTTACTCAATTACTATTTTTACCTTTTGTTAGTTAATCATCAATGAACTTTGTACATATACTAGCTGTAACATGCCATTGTAACTCATTTATAACCTGAAGCTGAGAAGGCAGGTATTGGCCAGCCGAAATATCGTTCTAAAAAACATAAATCTGCGTTGTTGTCGACTTTTTCTTTTAAAGGTTTTACCTTTTGCGTGGGAGTCCCTAGGGTAAATGTGCCGTTGTTGCTGGTCGCCGGTGGGACGGAGTTTCTTTTTCATTACGGACTTGCTCCAGGTGACTGAAGTAGTTTGAAAAATCGGTAGCTGGAAAATCGGCGACTACCGTGAGAATAGTGACTTTAAATGGGCTGCTTCGCTACTTTGTAGCAAGAGAAAACAAATATCACTCTGTCCAACCACTGATGAGCTGTCAGTTAACTCAATGTAAACTGTTGATTGCCGTTAGAACAGTAACCCTCTATGGGCTACTTCCCTTCTGCACAAGCACAATCGTAGATTGCCGTGAGAACATTAGCTCGTTATTGGCTACTTTGCTTGATATAACAAGAACAACAACTGTGCAATGCCAACAAGACTGCCTGGAAAAGGGTTACAAAATCAGTTGGAGCTTGCGACAGATTGAATGAACATGTCTATGATTCCGATACAGACGACGATCTACTCCCCGTGTTTGAGGGGTAAAATAATACTTTCGCTAAACGAAAGATATAATGCTGATTGACATTGTTTTAATGCGAGGGATGTTTTAGCCTGTGAGCTAGTCTGTACTTTTGCGCAAAGTCCGTAATGAAAAATCAATCTCCGTCGCATTTCCCCCCCCCCCCCCCCCCCCCCACATACACACACACACACACAAACATCGGAACAAACATAAACTAATATAAGGAAAGCAGAGGTGCGCGATAAATAAGTCGAGTCTACGAAACGGGAAGTTGAGTTGAAATAGGGACTCCCCAAAATATGCCCAGGGGGGGGGGGGGAGGGATGCAGGGTGTGCGCCCACAGCGGCCGAGGGTCCACTTTCGGTTCCCAATTGACGTGCTATTTGTAGACAAAACTATAAAGCATAACCTAGATAACCCTGGTACGTAGCCAAATCCGACAATAAAAGTCCCGTGAAGATACTGCAAAGGCATAAAAAAAATCCCTCTTTGTTCTTTCGGGGGTAGTCAGATTTCTATTAGAGAACTCATTTCACTCGTCGTCGCCTTACTCGTCCCCTCTCAGAACAGCCGAATTCCGAGCTACGGACAAGCAACCATTGCCTGGGCTACCTGTGATTACATTTGCGTTTCAAGAGTCACCTACGCGTGCGCTTAACAAATACTCCGGTCGTTAAATCATGATTCACTTACCAGCTCTAGCAAGAAGAAGTTCAAACTCAGTTTAAAGTTTAAAAACGCACTTTGAATTGCTCGAGCAATCGACACTAGGGCCACAAGGACCACCCACGCAAACAGCGTAATCACTGTTAGTCATGATCAAGAAAAATATCAAGCATCATCTGAATTACAATTTTATGCTTGCCTGATTTTATAAGAAGCAGCCTCATGTGATCTCTTTGTGTTGCCCTAAAGCCTTTTGTGGCTAACGGAGGTGTTACTGTAACAGGATGCCGCTTTGAGGGAGTGTGACAATTCTTTTAGCTTATGCCCTTATGTCAACGAAGCATGTTTGCTTGTGGTATTTGTGTTTTATTCTTCGATTGGTGTTTCCTACGGTATCTTTTTAAAATAATTTTGGCATCATTAATATGTTTTTTTATAGAATGAAAAACATAAAATAAGAAACAATCTAGAATAAAAACTGCAAGCCGACTAGTTGAACTATTCTTTATATCGGGTTTCCTTTGGAAATTCATGCATTCTCATCTGGTAGACCGCTGATCAGTTGTTGTCATCTGAAACCAGACTCGTGTTCAAGTACTTGACCTTTGCATTGAAATTAATCTTACAAATCGGCTTTTCTCCCAGAAACCTCTTGGCAGAAGGTAAGAACTGACGTGTTTGAATATCTTTTACTTCAATTGAGCGTAAAGAAACTTTAAAACCCAAACAAATCCTTCAAAGTTTGCCATTCCGGCAGGTGTTCTGAACTGAAGTCTGTACAAAATAGCAAATATTTTTCATTGTAATGTCTTTATTGACTTCCAGTAACTTCCAAGGATGAACCAAGACAATTATACAGCATCTGAGATTAGTATACAGTAAGGGTAGAGTTTATTATCTGTGGTTTGTCTCCTGTACAAACAGGTATGTGTATCTAATAAAGACGGCTGTCAAGAAAATCGCGTGTTATTTGAGCCCGACATGGGGTTGCGTTCGGCTTCATTATAATTCGGGAATTTGATTCCCCCAATTTTTTATTTGCTGAATCGAAAGAAATAACACCAATGTTTGCTTAAAGTGCAAAATCTCTGCGAAAATCCATGTACCATCGGTTTTATAAGCCCCAAGTTTAAGCTATTATTCAAGTCGACATTTTTTATTGACATGTTTAGACAGCAATAAAATATACTTTTTTTTGCCGGAAAAAGTAAAGAAACCATTCGATTTATACCTTATCAACTCCTTTCTAAGGATCTGTATCGCTATTTTTAATTCCGCGTATATTTAAAGAATATTTTGCGATTTTGTACGAAAGGTGAAAAATGCCCCCAAATCGGCGATTTTATAGGCAAAATCGTAAATTCGGAATTTCTCGAAAAATATTTATTGTATGTAACTCAAACTTTTTAAACATGATAAGAGAACCAGGGGCTAACTTTAAACCAATTTTGAGCGATTTTGAAATTTCTTATTTGGAACTCCTCAGTTGAATCTAAGGGACTGGTGCACTTAAGTTCTTACCTTAATGTCTGGAGTCTATGTTAATGTGTATAAATAATTAGCTAAATTGTATTATTGTTACTAGAGGTAAATAAATGGCTTGATAGAGTCTTACCTGTTATTTTGTGTGTTTTTGCAGATGGTTCCTTAGGTGGACATAATTTAGTTGGTTTCATGTCCCAGCATGAGTAAATTAATAGGTTGGGTTGGGATAGGCAGGGTACAAACTTTGAGTGGAGGTAAAGGGTGTGGTTTATAGGATAAACAGGCATAATAGGTATTTATTGTGGTTGGAAAATAGGTGGATAGAGGATAGGGAATGGTGGAGGCAACAAGGATGCAAAAGGGCAACAAGGGCTGATAGTCTGGTATGAGTGTAGGAAAGGAGGCGGGCTGTGGTGTGGTCGGGGTAGAGGTGGTAGGAGGATGATGGGGATTGGTTGAGAAAAATAAGGGTGCTAAAGGGCTGTGTTGGTTGGGGTAGGATAGTATGGGAGAGTAGGTGTTGGGGTGAAAGACGCAGGTGGAGTAAGGGTGAGGGTGTTGGTGGGCTAGGGGTAGAGGTTGGTGGCAGGGATAAGGATGGGAGGGGGGATAGGATTAGTGCTGAGTGGGGTAGGGGTGTGGGAGAGGTATGAGAGTGGAGAGGGTGCAGGTTGAGGGTGGAAACAGCGCATGTTAATAAGGGGAGGTAGGGAGGTACAATATGGAGAAGAGATTGCGCAGATAGGGATAAGGTAGCAACAAGGGTTGGTTCTCAGAGTTAGGTAGATTGGTTGTAGGTAGGAGTTGTGGAGTGAGGGAGGTTGGGGTTGCTGGACATAGTCTAATTGGGTTGTTGGGATAGGGTGGGGTGTGGTTGGTATCTTTGGTAGGGGGATGGGATAAAATTAGGATGGATAGGATAGGGAAGATATCTATGAGGTGGGGAGAATAGGAGGGAGGTGTAGGGTGGCTAGGAAGTGGGGGAGGTGCCAAGGGATCACCGAAGTGATACAGAACTTTCCCCGTATTGTGTACAAGTTTTTGGTTAAAAGCGGGTATTCGTACCATGGCACCTGGGGAGAAGGGGGACATAAAAGGGGAATAATGGTTGTGATACGGGTAGAGGTAGGTGGCAGGGGTGAGGACGGGAGGGTCATTGTGGGGATAATGCTATGTTGAGTGGAGATGGACTATAAGGAGTGTACGGGATAGTGATGCAATTGTTCTTATTTTTTGGTTGAGAAAGATGTCAGTAAGTAAGTAAGACATACATACATGAAGAGATCAAAACAATACAAACTTCATCAATGCCATTCTTTCCTTTAACATACAGTACTGTATATAGTCACAAGGGCTTTGAGATCTCTCACTCCTATGATTGCAACCACAATGGAAAAGTACTTACAGAAAGATTAGTTGGAGATATACAACTCTCAATGGCATCAAGACGTCTCAAAACACTGTCCAATTTGTCCTCGATTCTTTTTATGACCTGGTACAACAATATACCTTATAGTATTACACTTCATTTTTGCATTATTTCAAAAAGCCTTTCAATGTAAACATGTTTTGTTTGATTTTTTTTGTCCCAAAGTTTCAGAAGTAACACATAGGTGAAGAGTATTTTCATGATTCTTGATTGACCTAAATTAAATTCGTGATTTGTGAAAAGCCTAAAGATAAATTTGTGAATCGTGATTGAGTACTTTATTGTGATCCGTGATTGGGGTATTTTTACTTTTGTGGCTTGTGACTGTAGTCCCCGGAAATAATTAAAACACGGAATTCATGTAATGAGAGCAACCGCAAAACAGTGCTCAACTTGACAGGAGCTGCAGTACAATCACTACGAATCAATTGTAATGGTTTTCTCGCATCAGGATTTATACATCATACTTAGAAGTAAATACTGATGTCAACCGCGGCGTTGATCTCTGTATATTAAATAATATATTCAGGAGCAAAGCAAAAGTTAAAACCGTGATTTGTGAAAGCATCTTTTTTTTTAAATTCGTGATTTAAAAAGCCTGAAAAATAACTTCGTGATTTGTGATGGGCACCCATCTTCACCACCCTAAAATAAAGAAACCTGGTTTTCACAGAATAAGTAAAATATTGCGAAAATACACTGTAGTAAGGTAGCACAAGGGATACATTTATACATTCTATTTAAAAATGCATGTTGTCAGAGCTTTACAACATGGCACGGTGAAGAAGATCACTAAGATCATTAGTCCAGTCAATCTATGAGATTTTTATGGCCCAGGTGGAACAAATTGCAATATAATTTTTCTCAGCGGATTTTGAACAAGTGATACAACCTTAGTTAACATACTAAAAGTCTCCAAAAATCCCTTTGGTGGAACATCCTGGGTACCCGCAGGCCCAGGCCCCAAACACGCTCAGGGGACCGACCGTTTGTCAGCACCCTGGAGGAACGATAAATTTCGACTTTGCAGCAAAAAATTGCAAGGAAATTTTGGATTAATTTCTTCTAAAGATGTGTTTTCAAACTATTTTTCTATGGCATATAGGATTTTGAGGGCAAACGCTGTCCTTTTTTTGCCAAAAAAGTTGCCTCGAACAGTTGAAGTTGTGATTGCCAGCCATGGAGCTTCCTACCCTGTTGTATTTTATTACGAGTGGGGAGGAGGTGAACAGAGATGAGGTGAGGAGAATCGCCTAAACTGTTATGAATCAGGGCTAAAACAGAACCAGATCAATCTATGACAACAACTTTGAAAAATTGGCTTTAAAACAGATATATTTGGTAAACAGTATTTGATACATGAACATTTTGTCTGGTTTGCCCGTGATATGACGCAAAACAGAGCGAAGATAGATCAAGAACAGAAGTGAAAGCTTTGGAGGAGTGTGATAGTGATATGTTCCCCAATATCCCCATGCTAAAGATATGCACTTCGCCATCTATAAGTTGCTAATGCAAGAAAAGTGTGAGTGCACTGCGGCGCCTCCGCACATATAACAGACCATACATGGAGCAAGAGAGGATATCTGCATTGGCGCTTATCCAGTGTCACAACGACACAGGCATCGACCTAGACAATAAGAATAGTCCAGTTTTGAGTTCCACTGTGCCTGCTGGTCATAGGCACAGAGGACACATAAATACAGGGCAAGCCTCGGTTTCAATTGAATCGATTGCAAATACCAGTGGGATCTTGAAGTATTCACAGGTTTTTTGCATTGTTTTATTCCAAGTTCAAGAGGATTCTCGCTGGTATGCGCATAAATTTTGCCTCAAGTCGAGGCTTACACTGTTTTCATGCGTCCTTAGTCTGTAAGTCCAGCGGTCATAGTGGAACTAGAAATAGGGCTATTGTAGACAATAAAGGAGGCGGATTTTACTAAACGATTTGTCAGGGCAACCTTTGGTGGACTATAGTTACACTCACCATGGCAGATCTGTCCGTGGATTCCTGAACCCTCGTTAGCTGTCGTTTTAAGTCCTCGAAACCATTAAGCGAATGTGTATGAAGTTCTTGGCCGATAGCAATGAAGTGACGTTCACCACCACCCGCCATTTTCCCCTCCAAGAAACCGATTATCTGGTATTAAATCATCTAATTATGGCAGTTAAAAGACTATTTGAGGACACTATTCGTATAGTCCTTATTTCTACGCGGGAAAAAAACGCATTTCAAATAAGCTCTTTGAGGATGCTGCGTCCGCCATCTTGGATGTCTCGCCCGCGCAGCCTGGGTACGAACCGAAAACTGGGGGTCAAGACACAGGCAGCCCAAGGATTGCGTCACAAAACAGACGAGATCGAAATTCAAAGGAATGACTGAAAAGTATTTCCGACTGTATATCGTGAAATGAAAAAACGCTATTTGCTTGTATTTATATTACTTTTGTTTCGTATTTATTATTTTCTCTAAAAGAGCAAGTGCTTAGCATCCTCACGCTGTTTTTCCGAATCTTTCGATTCGGGGGAAAATAAAGAGGTAACTGCGAAACATACTTGTTTCTGTTGAGAGAGCACTGCTTGTTATTCGATATTTTGGACAAGAAGTCAATTGCCGGCGCGGTAAGGTATCGCTAGCACACAGGCGCCGGCCACTAGTGGTCGGCCCCATTATCTTAAAAGATGTATGTCCCCCTCTCCCAATATTCATGATGATGCACCCCCCTGGATCCGCCACTCCCTTACAATAATGTAGAGCTTTAAGTCCACGGTTTTTAAGCTATCTCTCACTATGAAAATCAGTATAGCATAAGACTCAAATAACTTTTTTTGTTTGGACAGCGTTTAATTATTATGCAACCCAGTTCTCCTGGCATACCTAATATAGAGACAAATGCTACCATGACAACATAATGTTTTTACACATTTAAGACCTATTTAAAGGTAGTCTACCAATCATACTACAGCGACACAGGAATTTACTTACGAATGCACCTGTAGAAATTGCGGTAAAAACACGTTTTCTCGTAAACACCGAGAAAAAGGTTTTTGAAACACCTTGCACAACTAATTGAAATGCGATAGGAGTTTCACGGCAGTCAAAATGGAGCAATTTATTTTCTTTGTTGTTTTTCTTGGTGCTATCTATGGTCAGCAGCAAAGCCAAGCAAAGGAAGACCGGGACGACTTTCAAAAACAAGCGACATTTTCCGCCATCGAAGGTAAGAGAATTCTGCTGTGCAAAGAAAATTGTGAATGAGGTGCAATTGTGAATGAGATATACGACAAACCTAATTCTAGCGATTATCTATTATTTGATAAGCGAACGGGATCACATTTTTCTGTTATTTTCTCCATGCAAAAAAAAGAAGAGAAAAAATAACACACGTGTAAACATTATTCAATAAAGCCTTAATTTTTATTTTTAAAGTCTGTGCTTTGGGTTAGAACAATGACAGAAACTCCCAACTTGAAAACAAGTTTAGATTTGAAGGAAGTTCATTTTATCGGATCAAATATAAAAAAAACTGGCAAAAATCGTGACAATTCATTATTCCTTATTCAAAACAATAACGCCACCAAGGGAAATTCCATCATTCCGTAGATTGTACAGAAGAAAACAAACAGAAAGAAAAGTCATAACGTAAACGCATCGTGAAAAACAAGTTGCAATACAATAACCAGGAAACAATATGAAACAGCTGTCTCTGAGGTTACTTTTAACATCTCTAGCAATTGTTATGAAGACCTTCGCACCGCGAATCACTTTAGTCTGTAAGTAAACATAATCATTTACACTTCAAATACTGTTTGCTGGAACCATCGTTAATGCTTTTGGTATAAAAATTAATTAAAAATAGGTTTGTTTATCGCCCCCGAGCCATTCCGCTAAATATGTTATTCTGAAGAAGGATCCCCCTGAAGACGTGTAAGATCGTGTAGCCACCCTTGCGCGCCGTTGTCTCCCAAAAAGCGGTCTTTTATTCTTGAAAATCTCAAAATTATAAATATATATTCCGTGTGGTCGAGATTTTGCCTTGTTTCGTATAATATCTATGTCTACACTTGTACTCCTCTCCCCAAACCGTGACAATGCGCGCGTGCCGCTGAGGCTACCTCCTGAAGGAGAGGAGAGAAGAAGGCTAATGGAATCAAACCCAAGTGTATTGACAAAATAAAACTGTGATCGATGCCTGGGAATTACAGCATTTTCTAGACCGATGCCACAAGGTCTTTAGGTGACTTTGTATCTGTTTTGCCGGTTGGAAGAAGGGATAAATGTGAAGAAGGCTATGGGACGCAACCCAAGTTTATTGATAAAAGAAAACTGTGTCAGAGGATCTTTAGGTGACTTTGAATTTGTTATGTCCCGATTCGAGGGAAAAAGAGAAGAGAAGAGGGCTATGGGACGCAATCCATGTTTATTAATAAAATAAATCTATGATCGATACTTCGAACTTGTTTGTCCTATTAGCTCGAGCATGCACATACTTGCATAGTTACCGTGAATGCGACGGGGGCATGGGCACTAGGGAAATCTAGCAAACACGCGCAATGAAACGATCGGAATGCCTTTACCGTTCTCGCTAAGAAACAATAGCAAATTATCAACTCAAACTAGTTTAAAACTAATTGTTTATATTCTTCTCTCCAGGCTTTGAGCTTCCCAGGGGTGTATATGCAAATATGAAAGTGGCGCATGCGTTTGAGTGCAGCTCCGCTTGCCTGTCAGACGCGCGGTGCAGATCTGCAAACTACCACAAAAATTATAATCCCATGAATCTGTGCGAGCTGAGCAGCGTAGCAGTCATTGAGAAGACTGAGCTTGCTGTAAATGAAAATGTGACATATTATAAACGAGTAAGTATAGTAGCGATTCCTATCACCCATTCATCCCTGGGCTTTGTTTATCAGTGCGCACGAAACGAGACGCATCCCAGGTCTATAGGCTGCGATGCAACGTATTTAAATTGGAATTAAAAATGGCAGCAGATCGTCCGATATTTCTTGCTTTAACGGGTGATTCAAGTATTTTTATTATATTGCAGCGCACTGAAGGTTCGAGTATACTCGAACTGCCTGCGAAAAAGTTTGTCTAGATTTCGTGTGCGATAAAATTGCCGCAAAAGTCGCAGCTGGTGTCGCGCGACAAAGGTTACTAGAAGTGCAAAGAGGTTCGTGTGAAAAAGCCTCAGTAAAACAGACCTATACAGACTGTGTTTCAAATGTGACTATAAGAAAAATAGCAGGTCATATAACAAATAACTGCTATAGTTAGCTGATGTTTCAATTAATACATTTCCAGCTTTAAAAAGGTCAAAACAAGATCCAATAGTAATGTTATAAGATTCTAAAAGGATGAATCTATCATACTTATTACACTTTATTTTTGCGTCACTTTAATTGCGCGGATTTGGAGATTTTAAAAGATTTGCGAAATTGAAGTGACGCGAAAATTAAGTGAAGCAAAAATTAGGATGCGCGAAAATTTAGTGAGTAAACAAGATGCCTTTTGGGGAATATTGGCCGTTTAATAAGCTTTGTGGAAAAACCTTGTCTATTTAGTCTTCTAATATACATATAGTACGGTAAGGGGTTGAGTTGGACTTGTATTTATATATTTTTATATGAAACTAAGATAAGCCCATCGCATCTTTGTTACAAATTGTTTCAGTTTTGGGGATTACATTACATTTTAATTCCACTTGTTTTGCTTGGTATTATTATTCCAAAATCGAGAAATCGCGAAAATAAAGTGTCGCGAAATATCGCCATCTCAAAATCGCGAAATTTTGACGTCGAGAAAATTGAGTGTAATAAGGTAGATAAGCTGTTGTTGCGATTTTCTTTCTCGTAATTTTATTAACGTTTCTTATAGAGCTTCTCAGATGTGTGCGCAAACTGCAAGAATGGCGCGCGGTGCACTCGCATCGATAACTTGCAAGGCTACGAGTGCCACTGCCCGCCATTCAATACCGGCATGCGTTGCGAAGGCTGGACAGGTTGGTCTCACATAACATCTTTGGTCACGCGATTTTTTTTTGGTATAACTAGAAAGACTTCAGACAATGTAAAAAACAAAATAGATGGTCTGCGTAGGCGTGGTGTAGACAAGCTATAAATTAACACAAGGTTGAAAAAGTATGCTGTACGCCTCTTCGGTTTTTACGAAACGTCAGCGCAACTACTCTGTTTTACAGAGAGGCGAACAACATACTTTTTTCAACCTTGCGTTTATTTACCATGATTTTTAATTGGACGGTTCATTCTGCTATTAGGTTTTTCTAAAAATATATTTGATATTTGTTACAGTGAACATCTCTTCATGCAAAGATATCTTGAACAAAACGAGGTGGGTGGCGTTTCATTGTTGCCCGATATAAGATTGCTTCGCTTTTTATATTTCTCTGTATTGAGCTATTGCTTTAACTTGTAAGTTCACATTGATTTTCCAAAATGTGCTAGTTATCGTACGAACATGGCGTACACGTTTACCGTGGGCTCAGAAGAAACCAGTGTCTACTGTCACATGTCAAGTATCTGCGGAAGTGGGGGATGGACGCTGGTCATGAAGACAGACGGCAGACAGGTATAAGAAATATATAACTTAGTAAAATGACTTCAATCAGTACCTCAGTTAGTACTTATAACCGTTAGTAGTAAATAATATGATCAAATAACAGCAACAAGTTCATCATAAGACACTGCTCCCCAGAATTTTTACAAATAATTTTGTTTATATATGTATTCCATCTGGTACCTCCTTCCAGAATACCTTTCAGTACAGCTCCAAATACTGGTCAGACAAGCTTGCCTATAACCCTGAAGCAGGATTAACCGGTCTTGATGGCGATGAGACCAAGCTGTCCACCTATTGGAGCGTGCCGTTTGACCAGATCTGCTTGGGGATGGAAGTCGGCGACAAAATCAAGTGGCTAACCCTTGACTACCCCTCTGCGTCCCTTTATGACGTCATCGCTGATGGCAATTTCAAGAATCTGTCTATGTCGCGCGATGATTGGCTGGGACTTATCGAGGGTTCACAACTTCAGGCTAATTGTGACCAAAATGGCTTTAATGCAAGACGTGTTCGGATCGGCATTATTGGAAATCAGGAAAACCACTGTAACAGTCCAGATAGTTTTGTTGGTATTGGAAGTAACCATGTATCAGTATCTGTAGGTAATACATGCGTATTGGGCTGCCAATCCAACCGTCCAGCAAATGGTTACATTTTAATCAGATGAACATCTGTAAGATGTAAAATTGCTGCACTATTTCAGGAATTGTTGATATCATGCAAACAATACTTACTTTCTGAATCCAATCTTTTCACTTACACAATATTTTCAATCTTTTCATTTCATTGTTTTTAAAGTGAAAAAAGTAATTAATCTAGCCAATAGACTCCCCGAAGGCTAGAAAACAGTATTAGCAGTTAACTGAAATTTGTTACTAAATGTACCAGAACACCAGAAATAGCTAGCTTACATTAATGTAAGTATTATTAGATTCTATTAATTACGATTAGCGATCACGAAAATTGTTTTAGCAGTGCGTTTGTAAAACACGTGAATAATGGTTAAAATATATTCTAAGGGAAAGTTCATTTATTATCCCGAGGGGGCGGGGGGCGTGAGGATTTTAATAAAAGTAAGGGATAAAATAAGTTGACCCCCCTTCTGGAGTAACAAAATTTTTCATGTTCCCCTTACGTTTCCCCATATTTTGGGTCCCCCCCCCCCCTCCCGAAAACCGGAGAAAAATGAGCAAAGGAATGAACGGCAATGACACGTGCAAGAGATTAGCTGCAAGCTGGACAAAAAGTGATGGGGAAAGGAATTGGATGAAAACATCAATTTCAGATAAAGTGAAGGCACTAAATTTCTCAAAGATGCGACTAACTCCAGGTCGCAACCTGATAATGGTTGATGCTATAGATGCCGTAAAAAAAGCAAAAAAGGCTTTTCGATCTTCTCCTTGCATGAGAATAGAAAAGAAAGAAAGCGAGGAAGGCAGCGAATCGGATATGAGCGAGGATTTTGATGACGGAGAATGAGCGCTTATAGCATTGAAACGTTTTGTTTATAATTTTAGATATTGAACATAAACACTTTATAATATTATATAGCGGAAACCATGAAAAGATGTATTTAGGGTGTATACAGTTTTGCATTGCATTGATAAAACGAGGCTTAATACGTTTCCATGACTCCTGGATTGTGCATGCCAAATAATTGCCCCCAAACCGAGACAATTTAAACCAAGAAGTCTGATTTCACACATTATATAGTAAAGACAACACCCAAAGGAATCAGTGACCCCCCTTTTAAAATCCAAACACTTTGGACGCCCCTTCTTTAGACCTCGGAAATAGTAAATTTCTCGAGGCCCCTCCACAGTATCCTCACGCCCCCCCCCCCCCCCTTCCCCCCCCCACGGGATAATAAATAAACATTCAGTGACCTGAAATAATACACACAAGCTGAATTACACTAATGAAAAAAATATTTTGCTGCCATCTTAGCCTTGACATTTTATTAGCATGTCTTTAGAATTTAGCAAAAGCTATCTATTTATAAAAATCGTTATTAAAAAGAATGCATATAAGAATGCCCCTAACCTTAATCCGAAATGTCTTCTGCGTTTCCTTAGCGAAATCCTTTTTACAGTTGCCCCTTGTTCGAACACTAATTTCGGACATCGTGTCGATTTGGGTTTCCTGTGGAACATGCCAACGCCATCTTGGAAACGAAATCTCCCGTCCCCTCCCCTGAAGCGCAATTAGTAGTCTACATGCGTTGCCTTTGCCGTCTGTCTGTGGATACTAAGATTTAACCTACCTTTGGCAGTCAGCGATACAAAAGCGGCCATGATTTTTCGCGTACACGTGTACACGATAATGTTGAAACCTTTTAAGTTAAAATCAAAGAATTATTTGACGACTTATGATCCGATGTTTGCTTATCATGGCTTTCGAGGTTTGTCATTTGAGGATAAAAGAACTAAAAGAACCGATTAACTTGAATCCCGACACTTGTCGCATGCCCGGGCGTGTGTCGGCTGCGAGATAAGTTCAAAGAGAAAGTGAGCTGTCAACTAATCAATAATTATCGCAATACCGCACAACAGTTTGGAAAATACCGCAATACCGGAGAAAAATATCGTTAATCTCGTCTACCGCACTGAGGGACGAAATATTGAAGAGGATATGTGCGACACCTCGACATTTTCTAGGTTTCCCGCTAGATCATTCCGTACCACGGGCAAATCCCGCGCAACGCAGGACTGATCGCAACACCGCAATATTTATCTTCACCGCAATACCGCATGTCTTTTGCTCTTTTCCCGCAATATCGTACCAAAACAGGCCAATACTGCAAACCCCAACGTCCACCCCCCTTCAATCATGTCTCACACCAACATCACAACATTGGCCGTAACTAGGCAGGTTTTCGAACAATGGAATCGAGCGTTGTTTTAGTCCCTTTTTCTATTTTATAGCGGAGCTCCGCGAAGCGCCGCGTGAGCGGAGCCCCATACCTAAGAAAAAGTGGTATATAAAACATGGTAACAAATATTGGTAACCCATCGATTCGAGTTTTCGTAACGCGATGTCCGTCCGTCCCTTAAAAGCATCGTATGACAACCAAACTTGGCAGGTGTTATGTATGTGTCAAGGAAGTGCAAAGCTGTAGTCACGTGATTTGTGACGTCATCAATGACGTCACTAGAAGCAAAATAATGCTGACGTCATCAAAATAAAAAATATATATATTTCACGAACTAAACATCATATGGCAACCAAACTCGGTAGGTGTCATGAAGGTGTCAACAGGGATGCAACAATATGGTCACTTGTTGTGTGACGTCATCGATGACGTCACTTAAAGCAAAAAAAAAAGGATTAAAAGCAAAATTATTCATATCTCTTGAAACAAAACATTTTTTCACAACCAAACTCGGTAGGTGTCATGTTGGTGTCAAGGGGGGTGCTCCAATATGGTCACGTGATTGTGACGTCATCAATGACGTCACTAGAAGCAAAATAGGCTGACGTAATTAAAATAAAAACATTCATATCTCCTAAACGTAACATTATGTGACAACCAAACTTGGTATGTGTCATGTATGTGTCAAGTGGGGTGCACCAATATAGTCACGTGATTGTGACGTCATTGATGACGTCACTAGAAGCAAAAAAATATATATATAACCTATATATATATATATAACCTTACTCTAAAGTTCGTAGTTCTACATGGACTCGGACACGTAACCCTCGTAATCTTATTGATACTCAACAGTGGCAGCTAGAGATGAACAACCCTCAGCACCTTCATCGAACATATAACTTTTCGATGATGAACAATGTAAGGCAACCCATCCCTGTTCTTGTCAATAACTATCCAGCAAATGATAAACTGGTGGAGTCTCAATCTAAACGAAAATCGGTGAGATCAAGTAATTTAATCCCGATCCCTATTGTCAATACCAACAAAGATAATATAAACAAAAAGATTAGACTGCGTCTGTCTCACCTTAATGTTAGATCAGCAAATAATAAAGCTCCAATTATAAAAGACTTTACGGTGGACAATGCCATAGATATATTGGCAATCACGGAGACGTGGTTTAAGAATGGTAATTACAATTCTGTCGAAATAGGTACCCTTTGTCCTACAGGATACCGTTTTCTTCACAGCCCAAGGCTAAATGCAAGAGGTGGTGGTGTTGCACTGCTCTTTAAAGATCGTCTTGAAATCATCAGCCGGATTTGTGAACAGTTCAACACGTTCGAGTTCATGGATGTGCGGCTTCGTGATTCTGTCCAGCTCAGGATTTTTGTTGTCTACAGACCACCTGAATCCACATACACATTGTTTTTTGATGAGTTCTCTCGATTACTGGAGCAGGTTCTCGCTGAGTCTAATGGTCAACTATTGTTCATTGGTGATTTCAATCTCCACATGGATTATGCTAATGACAGATATGCTAAAAAGTGTTCCAACATATTAAATGCATTTGACCTAAAGCAGCACGTCAAAGGCATAACGCATAAAGATGGCCACACCCTAGACCTTGTAATAACTAGGTCTGATGATGACATCATCAAAGGGATTTCTGTCCAGAACCCGATGATTTCTGACCACCATGCCATACACTGTGAACTTGACCTTTGCAAACCACAGTTTGCGAAGAAAGTCGTGAATTTCAGAAAGCTTCGATCGGTTGACATAGACCAACTTTCTGAAGACCTTCTCAACTCTGAACTTTTTCAAAACCAACAAGTGAATATTAATAACCTGGTTATAAAGTATGACAACACCCTTAAGGCACTGTTAGACAAGCATGCCCCACTAAAGGCGAAACTTGTTACCATTCGCCCAAAAGCTGCCTGGTATACACCCGAGGTCTCTGAGGAAAAAAGAAAGAGACGGCGCTTAGAGAGGAAATGGGGTTCCACTGGTCTTTCAACTGACCGTGCTAATTATGCTTACCAGTGTGGGGTAGTCAATAATCTTATTGATTCACTAAAGACCTCATACTACACATCGATCAAACAGGAGCATTCTTTGGATCAAAAGGTTCTTTTCAAAACCATTAAAACAAACTTCTTGAGAAGAAGTCAGTTCAATATTACCCAGTTGCATCCTCTAGTGAGGTGTTAGCCAACAACTTTGCTGATTTCTTTAATGAAAAAATATCTAAAATCCATCTAGATCTAATGGAACAGCAAACCATGGTTGGCCCCAACCCTTATTGTGACCATACGTGTACAGTGGAAATGAGTGAATTTGATGTAATTTCAGAAGATGATGTTAAGATCCTAGCTCACAAGCCTATATCGAAGTCTTGTAATCTTGATCCTTTGCCGGCCTTCCTCTTAAAGGGATGCTTTAGTACACTCCTTCCTATAATAACCAGGATTGTTAATGCCTCGCTTTCATCAGGTGTAATGCCTGACCCAATGAAAGTTGCTGAACTTCACCCTTCATTGAAAAAGCACAATGCCAATCACCTACTTTACCCTAACTTTCGTCCAGTTTCTAACCTACCGATGGTTTCTAAGGTGATCGAAAAAGCTGTCGCTGAACAATTGACAAAGCATATAGTTAGCAATAATTTGGATGTTTCTCTCCAATCTTCTTATAAGAAATTCCATTCCACGGAGACAGCTCTTATTAAGGTGCAGAATGACATCTTATGTACCATTGATGGTGGAAACTCGGTATTGATGCTACTGCTTGACCTGTCGGCGGCATTTGATACCGTTGATCATTTCATTCTTCTTTCACGACTCTCATTGAGTTATGGCCTGACTGGCAATGTTCTCGCTTGGTTCCGCTCATACCTTACATCCCGAAAACTGTATGTACGGGTTGAGGACTGCAAGTCATCTTTGCGTAGCCTGGAACGAGGTGTTCCTCAGAGCTCTGTCCTAGGCCCGCTACTCTATCTTGCCTATACTTCGCCCATTGCTCAGATCATAGCATGACATGGCATTCTATACCACCTTTATACGGATGATTCACAACTTTACGTTTCTTTTCGAGGTAATTCACAAGATGAACTTTTGATGGCTAAAACTAAAGTTGAATGTTGTGTTCATGAGATCAATGCCTGGATGGTGCATAATGGGCTAAAACTAAATCATGATAAATCAGAACTTATTCTTTTTTCCTCCAAGTTCTGTCCTGCCCCAAGTCTTGAACATGTAAAGGTGGTTGATGAAATCATCAAACCTGCCTCTGCTGCACGGAATCTGGGAGTAATTCTTGATAAGTATCTTTCTTTTGAAGATCATCTCAAAACGGTATGTAAATCTGCAAGATTCCACCTCAGAAATATTGGCAAAATTAGGAAGTACCTTGACAAGAATTCCACAGAAATACTTATACATGCCTTTATCAGTTCAAAACTAGACTATTGCAATTCCCTCCTTTATGGATTACCTGACTACCAAATTCATAAATTACAACTAATTCAAAACACAGCTGCTCGTATTATCAGCTTAACAAAAAAGACTGAGCATGTAACACCTATCCTGCAAGATCTCCACTGGTTACCAGTAAAGTACCGGATAATTTTTAAAGTTTTATTGACTGTTTTTAAATCTCTCAATGAAATGGCTCCACCATATATTAAAGATCTATGCAAGTATAAAACTCATTCCCGATCACTACGGTCTGCTTCTCAACAATACCTTCAGGTCAAACGGGGCAATTTGAAGACCTATGGTGACCGCGCTTTTTCGTTTGCGGCTCCTAAACTATGGAATGAGTTGCCATTTCACTTAAGGACAATACAAAATCTCAATACTTTCATGCAAATGCCTTAAGACTCACCTTTTTAAAGAAGCATTTAATTTATAATTAGTTTAAAATTCATTTTTTTTAATATCACCGTTAATTATACATTACATACACACATATATATATAACTGACAAAAACGCGCATTTTCTAGAATAGCGTGCGCTATGGATAAAAAGAATTTAAACGATGTTTCGGCGAAACGGTTAGGTCTATCTACCCGCGGGGTCTTAATAGTGATGACTTTTTTTGTAGTAGGAACCCACGTAGAGATGTGTAAATTCTTTTTATCCATAGCGCGCGCTATTCTAGAAAATGCGCGTTTTTGTCATTTGTAATGTTTTTGCGTCTCGCGCCACTATTCTGATGTAAATAAGCTTGTAACGTTTCACCTTCTTCAGTCTGCCCTGAAGAAGTCTTATTAAAGACGAAAATTTGGCAGAGTCGATTTCCAGTTTTTGTGTATTATATTTTAATTATAATATCGATTTTTATAAATGTAACATTTCCTATTAAACACAATGTATTTTCAGGGTGATTTTTAATTTTTAATTGTGTAATGTTTATTTAATTGATATATAATTGTAAAGTGCCTAGGGCAATTATTGATGAGGCGCTATATAAATGCCGATATTATTATTATTATATTATTATTATTATTAAAATATGCTGACGTTATCAAAATAAAAAATATCTATATTTCACGAAGGAAACATTGTATGGCAACCAAACTCGGTAGGTGTCATGTAGGTGTCAAGGGGGATGCAACAATATGGTCACGTGTTGTGTGATGTCATCGATGATCTCACTTAAAGCAAACTTATTATCGTTCCCTATGAAATATATACCGGGAAGCGTATCGTCCATCCCATTACTAGCGTAAGCTATATATACATGTGTATAGGGAGTATTTATTTAAGTATCCATCGAGTGGAGCTTATCAAATAATTAAATTTGTGTTCAAGCAGAGGTTTTTCTGTTTTTCTATGTAGAGTTTACTGTTTAGTAAATTGGTGATGTGAATATCCTGTTGTAATTTGGTGATGTGTGGATCTGCAGTCAAATTGGTAAACTGTAAATCTCTTGCGCCGTGAACTATCTTTGCGTTTTCCTCTCAGTTTTTTTAAAGCATTTAAATCATTTTACATAAAGTTACCTCACCGTGGTTCGTGATTACTAAATTATTACCCTTGCATATAACACCACTGTGATTTTGCTTTAAATAAATACTATTTATAATTTGGGCATTTAATTGTGCCACGCGAGTCATATTGACAGCCGATGTATTTTGTCAGCGGCCTGAAAAGGGGCGGCAGGCGTCGAGTCTAGTATTTGTGTCAGGCGTAGTTTTATTTTTCCTCTCCGACTTTTAAAAAATAAAATCGCCTGTTATACTCGGGCTAATTCCGATTTCATTAAGAAAAATATATCCATATCTCATGAACAAAACATCGTATTGAAACCAATCTTGGTATGTGTCATGAAGGTGTCAAGGGGGTACACCAATATAGTCAAGTGATTGTGACGTCATCAATGACGTCACTAGAAGCAAAAATAGGCTGAAGTTATCAAATAAAAATTTTTTTGTATTTTTTTAGAAACATCGTGAGACAACAAAAACTCGGTAGGTGTGATTTATGTTTCAAGTGGGGTGCAGTAAGATGGTCACGTGACGTCATCCACATGACATCATCGCCGAAACATCGTATGACAACTAAACTTGTTATGTGTCATGTAGATGTGGGGGGAAGGGGGTATAACAAGTTGGTCGCGTGATCTGTGAAATCGTTGTCGTGGTCAAAAACATAAATAATAGTAATATTTAATATTTTTAAAATTATTAAGTGAAAATAAGCAAGGATTTGGTCGTTTGGAGCTCCGCTTTTAGACAATGCCTAAACACGAAGTTAGCTTCAGAAGGCTCGGGCTTGTCACGATCACTAAGCCTCTTGCCTAGACTACACAGTACTGTGATCGCTAGGGTTTTTGAACAAGAAATAGAAATATAACAAGAGGCACGGGCAAACCAGACGAAATGTTCGTGTATCTAATATTATCTTTAATTTGTTTACCAAATACATCTGTAATAAAACCAATTTCTTGAAGCTGTTGTCATAGATTGATCTGGTCCCGTTTTAGCCGTGATTCATAACAGTTTAGGCGATTTTCCTCTCTCATCTCGATTCACCTAGATTTGTCTTCGAGATATGAGGCTTTAAGTGCAATTTTCAAATGTTCAAAGTAAGAATTCTCCTCGTTTTTAGGGAGAAGTCATGCTTTGATCGGAAATTAAGCCAACTTTGCTCGCTAATATCTAAATTTCATATGTTCTAAATTTCTTTTAAAATTGGAATTAAGCTTTTGGTCAGAGGAACTACGGATATGCTGATCGCGCGCGCGAGTGCACGAGGCTGCACGCGCAATTTGCAGTTAGCATGAATGCTTTTTTTATCCACCACCCGTCGGTTTTGTTTGTCTACAAAAAAAAAGTTGCAAGCTAGAATTCAAAGTCGTAGGTGATATTGAAGATGAGAGCAACGAAATTCAAGTCCCAAAGAGAGAAATATTTTTTGTCTGAGACTGCGCGTGCAGTTGAGCTCAGCTGAGCCCCTGAAAAACATTAAGAAAATATTTGGGAAACAGCCAAGCCCTTACTGGTCATTTCCTTATATATATTTTTTTAAATAGGGGAGCCACAATGCCCCCAGTGCCCCACCCCCCCCCCCCCCCCCCAGCTACGGCCCTGAAAACAGTCCTGTTAAAAACAGTTTCTACGCGCTTGATTGCCGAAACGTACCCGAAAGTCGCAATCCATCTTTGACTTTTGATGTCACGCAATCGCGTACATACTCGCACTTCAAGCACTTTTGCCCTTGTTCGTTTATGTTTGCCACGATGGAGGAAACAGTCGTGGATTTCAGCGCGCTTAGCATCGAGCGCAGCACAAAACCTGGCGCGCACAGCGACGAAGTGGTGCATAGTCCAGATCTGGGACTCTTTTTCATTATTTTCATGCAATAAACACTGGACCCTCTTTCACGCGAACCAAAATGTCGAGAAGAGAGTCCCAGGTCTGGAACATGATGCATGACTTTGAACAGCTTTATAAACACAGCAGAAGGGTAGCCTAGGGTCGCTTTGTAGTGCCTGTGCCTTTCACCACTGGGTTCTGGGTTCGATTCCCGGTTTCGAAGTGAGCTGAGTTAGTTGTGCTCGCCTTTGCTCCGAGGGTTTTCACCGGGTCCTTCCTCCCTCTACAAAACCAAGAACTTCAATCTTCGCTGTGATCCGTGGTCAGACATGAGTTGTATGCCGGCTGCCCATGCCTACAACTCGACCACGTCTGAATTTGCGCTGTCGTAATTCAGTATCTAGCGGCAATAAGAGGAATTTGCTACTCGATTTATTTTTTATATTTATTAGAAAACAAATCAATATTACCTACCAATAGGTATGCAAACGATAACATCCTAAAGCCAAAGCACAGGTTATATGGAATCGAAAGGAACATTTATTTTACCCGGCATATAACATTACAATGTACCGTTATCTGTTCCTTTCTTAGGTGCCTTGAATGCACTGTAGCATTCATTAGCCCAAGCAGGTAAATATGACATTCTACCCACTCACCTCAAGTTGCAAGGCCATAAGTTTAAGACTGCCAAGCAGGGTTTTTTACCCCCCCCCCCCCCCCCCTTCCTTGTGATCCTTGGGTTATTTATACAAAAAGACAGAAAAAAGAGTCTCTGAAAATGCATTCCTTTTTAGCTAAGAGAGGACTAAGCTTTGAGCACATGCATTCGAAATAAGGCGAATTTATAACATCCCTAAAGAAAGTCTTTTGTTAGAAGAGAGGTAAATGATCTAATAAACACACCCTGTTTAATAAATTCAGCCCTAAGCTAAGCTTGCCCTTCCCCCTCCCCACCCTACCAGCTCTAAGGAATTCCGGTAATATAAATCTAAAATAATATAAATGCCCCTGGTGTTTTTAGAGCATTTATAATGCTGTTACTATTTTACTTAACATATTGTAAAAAAGTCTACCTATTCATTAGTTTTACTTGGAAGAGGCTCGGCTTGGCCAGCTTCACTGTAGGGTGGTGGAGGGGAATATGGTAACCCACCTGAAAAAAATAGTATTCAGACAATTTTTAGACCATAATTTACTTTAAGGTAATTCCCTTGAATTGCACTGCACACCACTTCTGCGCATAGTGACGCGCGTTGTTTGTTCGAATTTTCCGGCATTAAGTGTGCGCGCGCGCCACAGTTGTACAAGAAAACAAAGCAAAAGGCATGCATTTTTTTACTCAAAATAGCTTTGACAGAAAAACGAAGTCGGTTACCCCCATTTTTTATTTGCTCAAATAGTTAAATATATACGGAAAAATGATATACTGAAATAAGAAAAAAAGTTGGGTTGTAGAAGTTTGTTTATTTTCTCTTAAAAGCCATAAAATACTTCAAAATGGCGCTTCTTACCGTATAAATAATGGCGAAAACAATGTCTTTTAGTGCGATCTCTTAAATGTGATTTGTTTTGAACGTTAGCTACTACGGGTTATTGTTTGGGAGATCGGATTTTGGTAGCTCGACAAACAGAACTTAATTTTCTAAAGACTATAGGCACTCTTTTTGAAAACTAAAAGTTGGGATTTTTCCTCGCACAATCAGTAAAAACGCGTCAACTTTACGCCCCTCTGTTGTGAAAACGAGGTCGGTACCCCTATTTTTTTATTACATTTTTTGAAAGCCCTTAACTTCAATATTGTTTATGCCAAGTTTTTAACAATGTCTTTTAGTGCGATCTCTTAAATGTGATTTGTTTTGAACGTTAGCTACTACGGGTTATTGTTTGGGAGATCGGATTTTGGTAGCTCGACAAACAGAACTTAATTTTCTAAAGACTATAGGCACTCTTTTTGAAAACTAAAAGTTGGGATTTTTCCTCGCACAATCAGTAAAAACGCGTCAACTTTACGCCCCTCTGTTGTGAAAACGAGGTCGGTACCCCTATTTTTTTATTACATTTTTTGAAAGCCCTTAACTTCAATATTGTTTATGCCAAGTTTTAAAAAAATCTGGGTTGTAGAAGTATTTCAAGGGAATTACCTTAATTAACAAGGAGGGCACTAGTAGTATTCTGATATCAAACCACATTAGAATTAGGGATAACAAAGAAAATATTAGAGTTGAAATTTGACAAAAAAGTTGACACTTTAAGCCGCATTGTCACCAGTTTACTTCCGGAGGTTTGTCAGAAACCTCAATCGTCAAAAGACAAAAGAATATATCAGAATCCACGCTACAAAATGGGCCATCCCCTCTAAATTATCAGTCAAATCCTCGAATAAACTTAAAAAAAAACACTGCTTTTAAAATTTTGATCTATTTTCACAGTTTCCATTAAAAATCATCAGAGATTGTTACGTAATCGACCGGAAGTAAACTGGTGACAATGTGGCTTTAAATCTGACACAGATCTACATAGGGGTGTGGCCCATAGCATATATCAAGACCTTACCGTGAACTCTTGGATCATACAAGGGTCCACCAGGAGCAAATATCCTTGGATCAAATACTTGGGGCCCATAAGGGCCTTGCATAGGAGGGGTGCCTTGCTGTGGTGGTAGATATGTTCCCTGTGCTCCTTGCCACACTGGGTGGTGCTCAGGCCCCTGGGGACTCGGCCATTGTTGGTTGAGGTGAGAATGGGCTGCTTGTTCCTGATTGGCTAGTGATGGAGAAGCATGTGGGCTTTGACTAGGTGATGCCTGTTTATAAAGAGAACACTTTAAAGAAACTTTAAGATATATGGACATGGGAAACAATGTAAGGTGCTGATTGAATTAAGTACTAGCAGTGAGTCAGTCATGGATCTAAGATTTTTCATAATCTTGTATCCCTTGGCTGTATTCTACCCCTTCAGGCTTTCTTATCACTCCTCAATATAAGAAATATTTTTTATTCATAATTAATTTCTTTATTGTTCTTTTAAGAGATAAGATTTCATCATGCCTAATGAAAAAGACAATTTTTTCAGGAATTCTATATCAAAATATAGGCAGCTAGAATATGTATTTTAATTGAACTCTCAAATAGCTTTAATTGTTTATATGTAAGTCAGAGGGTTTCTACAGTACTTACCTGATTCTGAAACCTTGGGAAGTACTTTTGAGGCAACAAAGCTTGCATCCAGTCCACCATGTCATCATAAGAATTTGCTTGCAGGTACCAGACTTGACCTGATCTGGTGTAGAGCTCAAAAACATTCTCTTTTCCTGGGTATTGTGAGGAAACTTTCACATCTGCAATATCACCTCTTGTTATACTGCCAACAGGTTGGGGGGCCTTAAAGAGGCATTAGTTAGATTGATCGGTGTCTTGTTTAATAAATTGTGAACACTTTGCAAATTCTTTCCTTTTTGCAATTTCAATTCGTTTCACTTCCCATTTCACGGTTCTTTGCTAATATCAAATAGAAAAAAAACGGGTGAACTAATGTACATACACATCACGTTTAATGTATACTGATAGAAGGGCAAAGATGTAAAAAAAGCCCTTGATGATCACGCTTGTCTTTATAAGTTTGATTGCTGGTTGGTTATGCAGGCGCATACCCAGGATTGGCCGAGTGGGGGTGCGCAGTCATAGGTATTATATGGAAAAAGCATAGTATTTGAAGATTTCTTAATAAGAAATGACCTGATTTTAGGGACCAAGGGGGGGGGGGGGGTGCATGCACCCTGCGCACGTCCCTGTGCATGTGCCTGAACCAATTAATTATGGTGCTAAGACAAGTAAACTGTAAACACATTCTTGCTTATAAGAGTGTTAGTTGGGAGGGAGTTGGCTGTTCATGTAGACTTACATGTGGGGATTCGAAGTAATGCAGATAGCTTCTTTCCAGCTTGAAAAACCTTTTGGCCCATCCAGTGAACACATTCCTGTACTTTTTCAGATATCCTTCTTTCTGTTATTGCATGGGAAATGTAATCAGACATTAGCGCAACCATATAAATAAAGTGGATAAAAAAATTATATTACAGTTGTATTGATAGTGAAAAAATTACAGAATAGTGAGCTTTTACCCTGAATCAGGTTTTTCAACGATCTATAAGACAAGTCTCACGCCAGAATTTAGCCAGAGCTTTTACTGTAATTATCAGTGGGATCGACAAAGAAACTCCATAAAAATGTATCCTATGCAACAATTTTTTAATATATAGCATACTGATTTCAAATATACATCTATAAAAAGAACAGTCAAATGTAGATTAAATTGTAAGTTAACTTAAAGAAAGTAAAATGAGGTTCTGATAAACGACATGCAAGCTGATCGGCGCGCCGATCTTTTCAATACTTAGACCCTACCGTTGGTTTTGTCTGATCCATTTAGAGGCCAAAGTGCCCTTTTTCAGCTTATAGTAGCAGCCATTGATTCATTCGCTCAGTTTCTATTTTTGTGAGTGAATCATGTACAACGATTTACCAAAGGAAAGGGTTCCATTACAATGCAAACCGCTGAGAAGAAATTCCGTTGCGTGGGCTCCCATCCACAGGGAGCTCACTGGATATACTGTGGAGTCACCACAACGCCGAAAAAGTCAACTCTCGGTTCGCAATGGACGTGATTTATGATTCTAGATCAAATCAATCTGGTATGACATTAATCTATAAGTCTGACTTTTTTAAGCTCAATCCGATAATTATAGTGGCATAAAAAAAATCCCTTAAATTGTTCTTCACACTCCTCCCACCCCTCCCCCCCCGGAAAAATAGGTCCTCTTTTTTAGGATTTCGCACTCCCCACCTCCCCCCCCTCTTTGTTGATAGACAAAATCAATAATATATCGTTGTATCGAAGGTCAAAATTACGCGTACGATTTTACAGATTTGTAAAATCGAGAATATCGTTTGTATCCAATATTATTAAATAGGTAATTTCTTATACATTTCTCTGTATTTTCGCCGGGAGAAAGGGACGCCATAGTAAAATCGAGGTTATCGTAATAAAAATCCAGTATCGTATAAAATTCAGGTTTCACTGTAATGTTGTTTTTTATTTGATGAGTTTTATAAAATCCAAAATAGTACTTGTTAACACCGCCAAAGCGTGCGCAACTTGTGAATACTCTTCGTTTTTTTTATTTCAACTCTTTTTCTGTTTATTAAACAATTCATTTATACTAAAACTATCAACCTTATAATATTCTGTCTATCCTCTCTTTCTTTATTCTCTTGAAAAAGAGCTTAGTAATAGGCCCTCATTTGGATAAATAATACATTGTCAATTTTCTTGGCTTTTAGCAACTCTAGGTTCAATTAATTCATATTGAGTGTAGCTATAAAAGCTGCTAATTTCTCTTTGCTAATGTCTAAACTGTCTATTCTTATAAACTAAAATGAAAAAGTTGACACAACAACTACTTGGTCGACCTCATCTTAAACTCCCATGCAATATGGTGCGGCCATCTAGAGGGGGCAAACTGACCAAAACTGTTTGCAAATGCCCATTGGCGGATCTCAAAATAAAAAAACAAACTGACCAAAACTGTTTGCAAATGCCCATTGGCGGATCTCAAAATAAAAAAAACCAAACTGACCAAAACTGTTTGCAAATGCCCATTGGCGGATCTCAAAATAAAAAAAACAAACTGACCAAAACTGTTTGCAAATGCCCATTGGCGGATCTCAAAATAAAAAAACAAACTGACCAAAACTGTTTGCAAATGCCCATTGGCGGATCTCAAAATAAAAAAACAAACTGACCAAAACTGTTTGCAAATGCCCATTGGCGGATCTCAAAATAAAAAAAACAAACTGACCAAAACTGTTTGCAAATGCCCATTGGCGGATCTCAAAATAAAAAAACAAACTGACCAAAACTGTTTGCAAATGCCCATTGGCGGATCTCAAAATAAAAAAAACAAACTGACCAAAACTGTTTGCAAATGCCCATTGGCGGATCTCAAAATAAAAAAACAAACTGACCAAAACTGTTTGCAAATGCCCATTGGCGGATCTCAAAATAAAAAAACAAACTGACCAAAACTGTTTGCAAATGCCCATTGACGGATCTCAAAATAAAAAAAAGAAAACTGACCAAAACTGTTTGCAAATGCCCATTGGCGGATCTCAAAATAAAAAAAAACAAACTGACCAAAACTGTTTGCAAATGCCCATTGGCGGATCTCAAAATAAAAAAACAAACTGACCAAAACTGTTTGCAAATGCCCATTGGCGTGTGTGTGGGTGGGGGATGGTGTAGGGGTAGCGCGTTGGACTGCAATAAATTCTGTCAATTGGTGCATGGGTAGTTAAAATTTGGACTTTTCTGTCCCCCCCCCCCCCCAGGAGGGGAGGGGATACTCCCTACATCCATTGGACGGGGATCATCGTCGTATCTTAGGTATCTTTTAGGGGTGAAAATTAGAATGCCCAGATTTTTTTTTTACCTCGGTATCTTTAAGTGTGCTATAATAGCCATTGCTCATCCAACTTGTAGCTCATGCAAGAGCGATGAAACGTGTCGGTGTTTTTATATCACTAACCAGCGAAAAAATCACACAACCCACGGTATCTTTTAGGGAGTAAATTCATTCCTAACCACGCCCACTTTAGTATCTTTTAGGGTTAAAATATAACCAGACCACACCCATCTCAGTATATTTAATGGTTGTTTTAAAAAAATTCCAACGATGATCCCCGCCCGTTTGATATCTCAGTACCCCCGGTTTTCTACACCAGGGACCGTGTTTGCTCCCCTTTAATATACGGCATATATATTATGTAATCAGGGATGAATCCATTTGGAGGTGCCCTTATATTGAATATGGTTGTCGTAAGTTTAGACATTTTATATCTTATCTTTTTAAAATAAAAATAAAAATAAGATGGAAAGAGCAGCATCCTGAACACCTAGATGCCCCTGAAACTACTCCTAATGTGTTACCATTGCAAACATTCAGGCTCGTAAGGATTTTCTAGGGGGGGGGGGGCATATCAATATTTGGGTGACCTTCCTACCCACTCGGCCAACCTCTTTGAGGCTTGGGTCTAAGGGCTTTTAAAGATTAGTTAGATAAAGATATGACCAATCGACCAAGTTTTTCTTTAAAAAAATTGTTGCAAGTCTCAAATTGACAGGAATCAGCATTTTTCACCATGTTTTTTTAGAGATTATGGATCGAGAGAACTTTAGCTCTTCTAAATACGGGCATAAATGCCCATATATGGCAATACATACGAAGGGCACTGTATGTGGGGAATTTTAGGGGTTTGATATGGGGGGGGGGGGGGGGGGGGGGGTTCGAAATCCGAATAAGTGGGCCTAACATTTCCGGGGGAGGGGGGAGTTCGTTAATAAAAATCTGACCATGCCTTTGCAGTATCTCCACCGGACGTATATTGTCGAATTTGGCTACATACACTAGTGTGATCTAACTAATGCTTTATAGTTTTGTCTAGAAATAATAGTACGAGAAAGTGGACCTTTAGCCGTTGTGGGGTACGGGCATGAACATCTTCAATTCTGGCTCTACTTCAGGTAGTTTTAAACATCCTATACCTTAACTGTCACTGATTCCAACAATAATCGCGGGGGGGGGGGGGGGGGGGGTCCACGGTTTATTTAATGCGTCTGAGCAATACAACCATGTCTTAGGTAGCATCAATAAATTCATTTATTTATCCATTTTATTATTTATCGAGTTATGAATTTGTTTATTCTCTTGTTTAATCCTGATTGTTGAACTACAAAAAGTAACACTACAGACAAAAATCATTATCTATGATAATCTTTATGCCATAAACAAATCAGCATCAGGTGAAAAAGATTGTTCTTGGCGATATTAGCAAAAGTTGGAAGGAACACCTTGTCCCGGAGGTCAGCCGAGTTAGCCATAGCACTTTAATTTCCCCAGAGTATGATACCCGGCCTCGTTTGGGCTGTCAAAATCGCCGAACCTCATCTCGCGTACAGGGAGAGACGCCTTGTCCGTCAGCAGGCCTCCGTCACTGCGCCATGTCTCGTCATTGCTGTCACAGTTGCATCCACGGGACGGGTTAGCACACGATGACGTCATCCCGCATGCACACTTGTTACTCCCGGGAGTCGCACCTCCCCAGTACGTCATCTTGGCATTGTCACGTGACACCCACCATGCGTAACCATGTGTTATGAACACCGTGTCGTAGCACTCCCACTGTATGTACTGCTCGCAATTGGTGGAGACATCTGTGAGCTTCTTCAGTTGATTCCAGTTTGCATTATAGTAAGTAACGGGACGTGAGTATGATCCGGGAGAATCGGGGAGTCCATCATGGACATAAGTACGGGACTCGCTGTCATGACTAATCACCGTCACCCCCACCCCTCCCTTGTCAGTCATGTCGCAGTACACGTGGAACGCTGACTCCCCTCCAGGACCGTCAGGGTCGATACTGTACGTGCCGCTGGAGGACTGGGGAGAGGTGCTTTTGATGGCGCTACACGAAGAAGCTGAAAAACAACAAGAGATTGAATCAATCGAAGAAAATAGCAGATTTTGCACTGCATGATGGATGTGAACACCTTAGTGTAGAATATAAACATAAGTTATGTCGACAATTTTTAGTGTTATTTAGAATACTAACCAATGCATGTCTTCCCGTCGCCAATGTAACCATTTCTGCATCTGCAGATATACGAGCCGGGTGTGTTGATGCAGCGAGCGTTGGCATGACAACCGTGTGATCCAGCCCCACATTCGTCGATATCTGAAGAAAAAAGCGCGGGAAACGGCACCTTTTAACCTTTAACCAAATGCCTCTTGTGAGCCTAATTTTTTTTTATTTTGACCATCTGTCACGTATTTCACTAGATTAAGTATTGATAAGATTAAATGCTTTATAGCACATAGCACTTTAGCCAAACCTGTGCAACTCTGTCCATTTCCCACGTGACCATTGTTACAGCGACATGTGTACGAGCCAATTGTGTTACGACACTGAGCGTTGGCGTGGCAACTATGCGTTCCCAAGGTGCATTCATCAATATCTGCGTTATGATTAGAATTTGTTAGAATTGTATTCGTTATGACTATTTAGAAAGCTCATCATTTTAATTTAAAGGTAATACTTTCTTGATTCATAGAATAACTTGCTGCTCAGAAATCATGTCTTATTTAATTTGCTCTCACCCGTGCAGTTGAACCCATTTCCAGTGAATCCCGGATTGCAAATACATGTGTATGAACCAATCGTATTCGTACACGTAGCATTCCCGTGACATCGGTCTGAGACTCCACATTCGTTCAAATCTAGACAAAATGATGATTGATTTTATAAGGTAGGCGCTTAAATGAATGGGATCACCGTACAGGCGCGTATACAGGGGGGTCTCCGTACCCCTCCCCCCTTAGCCACCAAAATGTTCGTCAAACGTTATACTTATTTTATATACGATACCTATGACTCCCCCCCCCCCCCCCCCCCTCCCTCGGCACATCCTGGGTACGCGCTTGCCACATTAGCATAAGCTCATCATTTGTAAAAATAAGATGTATAAAGACACCTGAAGTTTAATATCATAACACTTTACCATTGCAGCGGTGTCCGCTGACCGTGTAGCCAGCAGGGCACGCGCATGCGTACGACCCGGGCGTGTTGACACACGTGGCTAGGGTGTGGTCGCACTCGTCCGTTCCTTCTGAACACTCGTTATAGTCTGAGGAAAAAGAATCACATTTTTATGTTTCCCTTTAGGCATCTATTAATTCAGAGGTAGTATGCACTGTTAGTTGGTAACACTAGCTTGCACGTGTGTATTTGTGTTGTTACACATACCTCGTATACACGTGGAACTGTGTTGTTATACATTGTTTACATACCTCGTTTACACGTGTAGTTGTGTCGTTACACATACCTCGTTTACACGTGTAGTTGTGTTTTTACACATACCTCGTTTACATGTGTAATTGTGGCACGCTGAACACTGTACGTCATTCCACTCGTATCCATAATTCACCCCAAGCGTGTGCACACAGTCCTGATTTTTGTAGTCGTTCGGTTGGTTCGGCGCCCAGTTCGTGAAGTTCGTCGGTGATCCGTCGGCCCAGACGAAGCGCCCCTCAGTGGCGACGTCACTCAGCCCGACCCAGGACTTCTCGCCATTGTGTTTCTGCTGGATGAATACGTTTTCCTCGTGGTTGTGGACGCTGACCAATCCTGAGCTCAGGACTGCGCATGCGCTCTCCGCTCTTTTCCAGGACAGGCAGATATCACTTGTTTTATAACAATAGCCTCTAAAGTAGTTCCACCCAGAGCCACATACGTCTGTAAGATGTCAATAGACACTTCAGATAAGTTATCCTTGATACGACAGGCGGCGATGTATCCAGACAAACTGCCTCTTCTAACCTTAAAACCTTAAATCCTTGATACCTGCCTGCTTGGATTCTGTTCACACACCCTCGGAGCCGTAGCAGGCCTCGATTGTGTGGGGGGATGAGGGAACAATACACAAAAAACCTTAATGAAATATTGGGAGGGGGCACAGCCACGCCCCTACTGGTCATTTCCTTGAACCTTTTTAAACGCGTCTCAAGTGCCCAACCCCCTGCTACGGCCCTGGGCCTACATGATTAGACCTCGATCGAGTACAGTGAGTACTCACTGATCTGATAAATATTGGACCTAGAGTGCAGCGCTGTTTACATATTATCAATGGCTGTTCTTTCTCTAAAATGGTCTTAGAAAGACTCAGGTGAGTGGGAAACCTCTGATAATCTAAAACGTTAGGATCTTGCGATCTATCTTTCAAGATGGCGGCAAGCAAAAAAATAGTAAACACGATATCCTGCAAGTTTATATATATTTGACATCTTTGATGACAGTTGCTCTGATTGATGTGATGAGTAGCCCCCCCCCCCCCCCCCACACACACACACACACACACAAACTCACAGTCATTCCCCTAGACTAGATAATGACAGCTGATCTGACTGATCCTCGACCTAACCCGAGAGTGCAGCGGGCGGGGTGTTCGGGTGTAATGATTAGCTCCCCATCCCCCTAGGCCAGATAGTGGCAGTTGACTTGATTTGTGTTAAGTCTTACCCGAGAGTACGGTTATTGAGTGGTGAGCAGCTTCCCCCCACTCCCATCCCCCTAGACAAGATGATGACACTTGACCTGATCAGTGACTTCACCCCCACCCCCCTAGACAAGATGATGACACTTGACCTGATCAGTGACTTCACCCCCACCCCCCTAGACAAGATGACGACACTTGACCTGACCAGTGACTTCACCCCCACCCCCCTAGACAAGATGATGACACTTGACCTGACCAGTGACTTCACCCCCATCCCCCTAGACAAGATGATGACACTTTGCCTGACCAGTGACTTCACCCTCATCCCCCTAGACAAGATGATGACACTTGACCTGACCAGTGACTTCACCCCCATCCCCCTAGACAAGATGATGACACTTGACCTGATCAGTGACTTCACCCCCACCCCCCTAGACAAGATGATGACACTTGACCTAACCAGTGACTTCACCCCCATCCTCCTAGACAAGATGATGACACTTGACCTGACCAGTGACTTCACCCCAATCCCCCTAGACAAGATGATGACACTTGACCTGACCAGTGACTTCACCCCCATCCCCCTAGACAAGATGATGACACTTTGCCTGACCAGTGACTTCACCCTCATCCCCCTAGACAAGATGATGACACTTGACCTGACCAGTGACTTCACCCCCATCCCCCTAGACAAGATGATGACACTTGACCTGACCAGTGACTTCACCCCCATCCCCCTAGACAAGATGATGACACTTGACCTGACCAGTGACTTCACCCCAATCCCCCTAGACAAGATGATGACACTTGACCTGACCAGTGACTTCACCCCCATCCCCCTAGACAAGATGATGACACTTGACCTGACCAGTGACTTCACCCCCATCCCCCTAGACAAGATGATGACACTTGACCTGACCAGTGACTTCACCCCTATCCCCCTAGACAAGATGATGACACTTGACCTGACCAGTGACTTCACCCCCATCCCCCTAGACAAGATGACGACACTTGACCTGACCAGTGACTTCACCCCTATCCCCCTAGACAAGATGATGACACTTGACCTGACCAGTGACTTCACCCCAATCCCCCTAGACAAGATGATGACACTTGACCTGACCAGTGACTTCACCCCCATCCCCCTAGACAAGATGATGACACTTGACCTGACCAGTGACTTCACCCCAATCCCCCTAGACAAGATGATGACACTTGACCTGACCAGTGACTTCACCCCCATCCCCCTAGACAAGATGATGACACTTGACCTGACCAGTGACTTCACCCCCATCCCCCTAGACAAGATGATGACACTTGACCTGACCAGTGACTTCACCCCAATCCCCCTAGACAAGATGATGACACTTGACCTGACCAGTGACTTCACCCCCATCCCCCTAGACAAGATGATGACACTTGACCTGACCAGTGACTTCACCCCCATCCCCCTAGACAAGATGATGACACTTGACCTGACCAGTGACTTCACCCCTATCCCCCTAGACAAGATGATGACACTTGACCTGACCAGTGACTTCACCCCCATCCCCCTAGACAAGATGACGACACTTGACCTGACCAGTGACTTCACCCCTATCCCCCTAGACAAGATGATGACACTTGACCTGACCAGTGACTTCACCCCAATCCCCCTAGACAAGATGATGACACTTGACCTGACCAGTGACTTCACCCCCATCCCCCTAGACAAGATGATGACACTTGACCTGACCAGTGACTTCACCCCAATCCCCCTAGACAAGATGATGACACTTGACCTGACCAGTGACTTCACCCCAATCCCACTAGACAAGATGATGACACTTGACCTGACCAGTGACTTCACCCCCATCCCACTAGACAAGATGATGACACTTGACCTGACCAGTGACTTCACCCCCATCCCCCTAGACAAGATGATGACACTTGACCTGACCAGTGACTTCACCCCCATCCCGCTAGACAAGATGAGGACACTTGACCTGACCAGTGACCTCACCCCCATCCCCCTAGACAAGATGATGACACTTGACCTGACCAGTGACTTCACCCCCATCTCCCTAGACAAGATGATGACACTTGACCTGACCAGTGACTTCACCCCCATCCCCCTAGACAAGATGATGACACTTGACCTGACCAGTGACTTCACCCCCATCCCCCTAGACAAGATGATGACACTTGACCTGACCAGTGACTTCACCCCCATCCCCCTAGACAAGATGATGACACTTGACCTGACCAGTGACTTCACCCCCACCCCCCTAGACAAGATGTTGACACTTGATCTGATTAGTGATAGTCCTTACCCCCGAGTACGGCGTAGTTTACGGTGAGCGGTGAATAGGCGCTGTTGTACACTTGCTTTACGCAGATCTTGGCACCAGTTGCGTTTACATGCTGTGAAAACAAGTTCAAGTCAAATAGAGAAAGAAAAAAAAATATTAATAGCAGATCAACTAATATTTTGTTTGTACAAAATAGAAGTAAAACGGTATGACCATGAGTAATTGCGCATGCGCACTATACCTCTACCCAGGCTACTGCTCCGTCACTCGGTTTGCCTTTTGCAGCGATGGTCGGTGTGAGTAGGACAGAGGGCACGTGACTGTACAATCTGCTAAACCGGCGATGCTGAAGTAATACATTATGATATAGGATTAATTAGCAGTACTCTTATGTTTTTTCCCATGTTTGAATAGTAAAACGAATGATCTACCTTACAGAAGGCGTTATTGTATCGTTTTGGTGGCGGTTGTCTGTTGCTAAAATGAATGAGCCCGTGTTCCTTGAACAGCGGTCTGTGCAAATTGTCAAATGCCATCCAGCTCTAAATAATAAGAAGGAAGGTTGGTTCTCATATTGATTATTGACAGAGATACTTAGTATTTCTGTTCTTATTTCAACCAAGCAACCTTACCGCAGTTATATCTTCGTGCACTCCGTCAAAATTCTGCAACTCACGGAGACACAAATCAAAACCGGAAGCACTGACATCCTCGACCCAGGCCATGGCCGCATCACGCTTGACCCTACGATGTGTGTGATGGACAGTGGCTAGCACTGTGGGTGCCCGGGCCAGCAACCCCTATGACAGATAAATATGTGTTTGAGGATCTTACATTGTTCTTGTTTTATTTTATAATATGACATCATCTTCTCACCACTGGTAGTGTCACGTGTTTACAGCTAGTGCCAGTCCACCACTTTGAAAAGCTCTCAACCCCGGTCACCCCGTACTGAGGCGAGCCCTGGTAAGCCAGCCAATCAACGCTCGCCTCATTTGACCCCGCCCTCTCGTACCGACCCGCGAACATGGTGCACACGGTGAAGTTATTCTGCATGACATCCTCCACCCACACGGCCGGGGCGTCCATCACGGAGACTGAGTCCGAGCTGTTGTAATGATTGACGGTTGCTATAACGCTTACGTCCTTGTCGGGGTAGAAGGTGTAAGGCGTGAAGTGAATCGTCTCGCAGACGAGATGAGAGTGCGGCGCGCGGTGCAAGGATCGACGGCCTTGCTGTATTGGGAACCCTGTTGGTGTGAAATAGAGAATAAAAATGAGAGAGAAAGTCATGATATTTGACGGTCATTGCTTTCGCTCTGGCTGGCTAAGCCCGCTATAGGTGTTATGTAAATGAGAATGTTAGCCTGTGAAAATAAGTCGTCGAATTGTTAGTTAGGTTCTCAAAATCAAAATTTTGCAAGGAGGTGGCGAAGGTGAGAGATTTGAGAAGATTTATTCTAACAAATTAAAAGTTAGATGTAAAATACAAAAAATTATCAGTGTGACAAAATGAGTTCACACATGAATTCTAGTGAATTCAACAAGACATCTTAAATTGAAAGAGATCGATGCTAAAATCACAAAAAAAAAACATATATATTACCAGCCTTCCAGCGTACCTGTACAACTTCCGTGGTGGAAATAAGTAAAGTTGCCCTTGATTCTGCATACGTGCTTTTTGAGGAGGCAAAGATTGTCAAAAGTCTGGCCGTTGGTCCCGCAGACTTGATCTATGTACGTGGGACATTTGCTGGGGCAGACACACAGCGCGTCATTAGCGGCAAACGCCTCGCACTCAGCGAAGTACTTACAGGTCACATTCAGACAGGGGTGG